>NW_015630539.1:52481-79172 GCF_001515625.1 Sinocyclocheilus rhinocerous | reverse complement strand
TGTATATATATGTATGTATATATATGTATGTATTTATATGTATATATATGTATGTATTTATACGTGTATATATATGTATGTATTTATACGTGTATGTATTTATATGTATATATATGTATGTATTTATACGTGTGTACATATGTATGTATTTTGTATACGTGTGTATATATGTATACATGTATACGTGTGTATATATGTATACATGTATACGTGTATACGCGTATACGTGTATACGCGTATACGCGTATACGTGTATACGTGTATACGCGTATACGTGTATACGTGTATACGTGTATACGTGTATACGTGTATATATGTATACGTGTATACGTGTATATATGTATACGTGTATATTTGAATATCCAGACTTCTAAAATGTCTTTAGCATTTATTTAAATGGGCACTATTTTAATATGTATAATATATACAGTATATATATAGTATTTAAAAGACAATAGACAATAGACAATAATATATAATTATACAATAAACAATGTTGTCAATAATAATATAATAATAATAATATACAGTATATGTATATATGTGTATATATGTGTATATGTATGTATGTGTATATGTATGTATATGTATGTATGTGTATGTGTATGTATATGTGTATATGTATGTATATGTGTATATGTGTATATGTATGTATATGTGTGTATATGTGTATATGTATGTATATGTATGTATATGTGTATATGAAAACAAAAAGAATGGTAGATATTTAGGCCAAAGTAGGCAAATATAAAAACCTTTGTCATTTTTACAAATGTGGGGCCAACATCAGGGATTCCATGACTTACAATTTGGCCCCCCCCCCAAATTGTAAGTCATGGAATCCCTGATGTTGGCCCCGCATTTGTAAAAATGACAAAGATTTTTATATTGGGTATAATATAAAATTTTTTGTAAATTTTTGTGTAAAGATATTTGAGGGTAAGAAACGTTTTGTCAGAATTCACTCACCGCTGAAAGCGCCGCAGTTTTTAATTGCAGTTTTGCACGCTCCTGAATCATCTCATGACTAAGTTCAGATGCAATGTAAATAAGAGATTCATTGTGCACAATGTGCAGTTTAGAGAGCTTCATTGATTATAACGGAACTTTGTAAGATCGCGATGAAGATGAGTGACACTTTTTAGTGATAAAGGGAGCACGCTTTGTGCACTTTCTAGGGTATAATCCATTCAGAATTTGAATGAAACTTTCATTTTTCGGACACTGATTTAATTCTGGAACCGGTCCTGGCCAAACCTCCACAGACAGAGTGCGTCCCGAGCGAGATCTAATTCACGGACCAAAAGCGTGTATGAACTTTATTGAGATCGGGACATATCAACCAGTAATTTAATTTCATTTCCAGTAACGAATGGTAGAGAGTTCAGCAATGAATGGTATGTAATTTATGACAGAATATAGTCCCACAACTGATCGCTTATTTTTTCCTCACGTGTCTCACCTTTGGTAACAACGATTCAAAACGGAAACGATTCAAAACGATTCAATTGACATGGGAAAAAGACACTGAAAACTTCAGTGAACATCAGAAAAGCAGCGTGCACATTTCTGGTTAAAAATGAAAGGCCATCAACTGACAAACGGGAAGCATCACCATTCAAGTCAGCAGGAAGAGCCAAAGCTAGTCCACAGTTTACTAAACAGTGGCAACCTCTTTAAGTTATTCTTGACTTGGATTGACTGCTTTGATGCGTTGCAATACGGTAGGGCATTGTTTTGATGCTTACATCAGAAAAAAAATATTTAGCTTTTATTTATTTATTTCATATATATGTATATAGGGCTATATATATATATATTTATTTATTTCTTGCCCCCCCCTGACTCAAGAGTCAAATGTCGCCATGTTAATGGATATGACAGTCTTAATGTATTTGGTCTTGGAGCTCACGCTGCTGTGAGTACGTAAGATATGCTACTGCTGCATATATAAATCCCGTAGCAGATCTAGACAGGTGGAGCTGGGGGAGGTGGAAGATTTCAGAGGAATTATGATAGCACGCTACAGGACCAGCTTACAGAAAAGACTGAGCCAGACTATTTAAAAGTTGAGCAGTCTGGAGATTCTGGCTGCAGATTCAGCAGAGGCAAATCAGCTTGTGCCAAGTAGTAAATGATGTGATTTTAGCAGATTGCAGATTTAGGTTTGTACATTTTTCACAGACCCCCTAGCCCTGGACCCCAGTTTGAAACTATCTGGTCTAGGATTCTAGGATTCTATATAAATGAGCTATGTAATGCACTAGTGGATGGGCTCACAGTTCACAGAGCAGTTCCTCACCTCTCTCACACTTTTCATTCGCTCTCTCACAAGCACACATGCTCTCTTTTTTTCTGGAGGTCCTTGTAGTCTGTATCTTGAGAAGACAGCAGTAATTTCCTGCATCTGAACCTGTTAAGGGTTCTCAGGCCACGGAACCAAACCACCGAAGCTGCGAGTTTTATCATGGCTGCCACATTGCTGTCTAATGAAATGATGGATGAGGCCTAGTTTCTCTCTCTCTCCCTCTTTCACTCTGCCTCTCTTTTCCTCTCAGTGCTGGAATGAGAGAGAGTGCACATAGAGCAGAGCAGAAGCATGGCAGTCCCAGCAGAGAGAACCCACATATTAAACTGGCACAGGGGCCAGCGGATCAGCTGTCAGGCTGAGAGATATACAACACCACGGCTCCATACATTTATACAGAGAGCAGAGCAGCATAAGGGGAGGAAGCCTTCAGATCGAAGTCAGTCACTCAGTACATGACCCAAAGTTTTTACTCAATGCAGATTTACAGGATCATAGTTAGAGATCTCCTTCTTTCTCTGTACAGTTCTGCACATAAGTTTACATAGTCCTTGAAGAATTTGTAATGTGCATTCTCTATTAAAATAAAACTGAGAAAGTTATTTTTTTTCTGTTTTAGTTCTAAATAAAAATTTAAAACATACAAAAATACAAAACAAAATCTAAATGCAATTTTTTATTATAAAGATATTGCAGTTTCCTTAAGGGATATGTAAATTTATGAGAAGAACTTTATAGCTCTCTTGTTCCTGTCAGGCATTCAGTAAATCAACAAATCCTTTGGCTAATGGAAATATCCTCCTTTTGTGTGTGATGGTAGCTTGCAGTGATAAGGTAAGAGATATATAACACAACAAGAGTTGTGTTTGTGGAGCAGGACTCTGGGGAGAAACTACCACCAATCAGATCAAGTCCAGAGAGGATGGGAAAGCAAATTAGTGTCACTCCCATTTATTCACTTTTATTCCTTCAACCCTGTTTACAATTTGTATTAACATCCATCTCGGGTGATCCAATCACAAGAGGACAGGAAAGTCAGATCACTCTTCTCAATTGTTGTCTCAACTGTATCTCCTATGTATACAGTTTTAGCAGTCTCTTATGCTCACCAAGGCTGCATTTATTTGATCAAAATACAGTAAAAACAGTAATATTATGAAACATTAGTACACTTTAAAATAATTGTTTTGTATATTAATATATTATAAAATGTAATTTATTCCTGTGATGCAAAGCTGATTTTTTTTGGAAGCATTACTACAATCTCACATGATCATTCAGAAATCATTATAATATAACAGTAACATTTCTTATTATTATCAATGTTGAAAAGAGTTGTGCTGCTTAATATTTTTTGTGAAAACTATGATACATACTGTATATGTCAGGATTTTCTTTAAAAAAAAAACTTAAAGTGAACAGCATTTATTTGAAATAGAAATCTTTTGTAATATTCTAAATGACTTTACTATCACTTATGATGAATTTATTGTGACATAAAAGTGTTACTTTCTTTGCAAAACTCTTACTGACCCCAATATTATTATTTTTATATAGAATATTATTAAAACTTGTAAAATATTTTATACACTGAACAAAATTATAAACGCAACACGATTGTTTTTGCCCCCATTTTTCATGAGCTGAACTCAAAGATCTAAGACTTTTTCTATGTACACAAAAGGCCTATTTCTCTCAAATATTGTTCACAAATCTGTCTAAATCTGTGTTAGTGAGCACTTCTCCTTTGCCGAGACAATCCATCCACCTCACAGGTGTGGCATATCAAGATGCTGATTAGACAGCATGATTATTGCACAGGTGTGCCTTAGGCTGGCCAGTTTTGTGCAGTTTTACTGTATTGGGGGGTCCGGGGGGTCAGAAAACCAGTCAGTGTGACCACCATTTGCCTCACGCAGTGCAACACATCTCCTTCGCATAGAGTTGATCAGGTTGTTGATTGTGGCCTGTGGAATGTTGGTCCACTCCTCTTCAATGGCTGTGCGAAGTTGATGGATATTGGCGGATTATCTTGGCAAAGGAGAAGTGCTCACTAACACAGATTTAGACAGATTTGTGAACATTATTTGAGAGAAACAGGCCTTTTGTGTACATAGAAAAAGTCTTAGATCTTTGAGTTCAGCTCATGAAAAATGGGGGCAAAAACAAAAGTGTTGCGTTTATAATTTTGTTCAGTGTATATATTGTTTTGTGCAATCCTGAACTTCTCAGTGAAAAGATCACAATGAATTCTAAGAAGCATTTGGACTATACACTTACTTTTTTAACCCTGTCCATCAAGATGTTAATACAAGGTGTAAACACTGCATTTTCAGCTGTTTTACAAGGATGAATATTGTAATGTTACCTGGAGAGAAAAGTAGAGCAGTACTGGGATTTCTCCAGTTTATTTCACAAACATGACAGCCTTAAATATGTCAATAATGAGAATTAAGGCCTTTGACCGCTTATCAGGTCAGAGCAGTTCTCTCCATGAGTGCTCTCCACACTGACCTCACCATCTCAAGGCTTTGTTCCCTCAGGAACTCAAAACAAGAAGCTTTAATTGTAGCAAAAGCATCTGAATGCGATAAAGAGCAATAGAACAGTGACATTGTGAGTTCAGCGTTTGATTGGGATTTAATCTGGCTGTGGTTTATTGATAATACACGGCACATATTAAAATGGTTTTGGACTCCTTTGGGAACAGCAGTGAGAGGATTGTGGATGAGAGAGCTCAGCGTCAGCATCTGTGGCAGAGATATGGCGACAGTTTGGATTGGATGGCATGCTGGCATGACAGATAACAGTAAATAATAGAGACTGTGTTCTCACAATAGAGTTGAGAAACTGTGATCAGAGTCCTGGTTGCCACATAAAAACATCATAAACAGGAATAAACTATTTTTGAGCATAAAAGTGTTGGTAGTTTAATCTTAAACACTGCAGAATTGCATATCTGTCTGTCTGCCTGTCTCAATTACATCCACATCCATCCACAGCCGAATTCCATATCCATCCATCCATCCACTACAGAATTGCAAATCCATCCAAATCTTCAAACTTAAAGTCTTTTACAACTTTTATTAAAAACTTTATCAAGCTAACATTGAAAGTCTTGACATTTAAAGTTGTTACGTCCTCCCCTTTTGGTCTAGGGGTAAATGGGAACGATGAACAATAAATAGTGGAGAGACTTTGAAGATCTCCAGCTCTCCAGGCCCAGAAATCACAACCAACCACAGATTTGAGTTTGAAAACGGCTTGGGTGCCTTTTAATTTGAACTCAATCAAGGGATTCAAAAAGGATAACATTAATACAAAAATACAAACAAAGAAACATTACCTCGGGAGGAGGGCCGAACAAAAGAAAATCCAAAAAAACAATACCTCTACCTAAAAGGGGAAAATATTAAATTACCTATACATTAAAGAAAATAAACAAAACAACATATAACTTCCCTCACTCCCTAACTAACCATTAAACAGGAGAAAACGTATGGGTATCCTCCACCCTACCTTACCCACAAGCTTAACTGATTATTAAGCAAATCATCAACTCAGGAGCCATTGTGACAACCCAACAAATAACACAACAAGCGCGATAAGCGCTCATGGGCTTGGAGAGCGGAACAACCTCAAACGCTGCGATGTCTCTCTCCTTCCTCCACGCTCTCTCTGCTCTAATGGTGCGTTCAAGTCATGTCGGATAGATCGTATTTACTTACGAGTGGGAAACTCGAAATTTTCTTTAAGCCCCGAGTTTCCGAGTTGGGGGCGTGTCAATGAGTAACATGGCGGAATCGATGGATGCAACGTCTGTAGTTGACGGTAAATTTTTGTTTAAATTGATAGTTTAGTTGTCCTATAAACTTAAATTGGTCATGTTCTTGTTACGCATCTGAAATCCAAGTAAAAAAATGCAGGCCCTGTTGTATTTTCTTGTAATTTATTAAAAGAAGGTACACCGCCATCTTGTGCCGACTAAACTGACTTGAACGCACCTGACATTGTAATTACGACTTGTCAACTCGTAAGTATGAACGTCCTAGGAGGACTTGAACGGAGCATTAGAAGCCAGCAAACACGCACCAATCAGGATGTGGACAGCGCATTCAGGTGGATGAGCGCAGCTGATCATCATTAGCCTATTGAGCACAGACACACAGGTAGAGAGAGAAAGGGAGCAAAAATACAAACACCAACAACACTCTTTGTATCAATAATAGAGACAAAAATTAATACGTCAATAGACGTAACAAAGTCTTGACAAAATATTGACTTTTATTTTCTAGTTAAAAACACAGTAACATGTATTTATTTCGATTTAAATGAATTTCAATTAATTAAAATTTTGCTTTTTACATTCATATTGCAATTCTGAATTATGTTTTCTGCCTCAATTCAAATTCAGTGTAAATTCAGGAAAAGGCATTTTCAGTTCAATTCTGAATAGTGCACAACCCTGTAACCTGTTAGGAATCATTCATGGCCAGGCCTAACCTCAAACATTATGGGAAAAACCACAAAACTGTTATAAACTGGTTTAAATTCAGACATTGATCAGAGCTCATCTGTCTGGGTTCTTCGTGGCTCAAGGCTAATCACAGTCCTGCCTGTCTGATTTGGTACGTTGTAGCAGGCAGACCAGCCTGAAAGCAATTTGGATTTTTGCAAAATACAGAAGCTTCAGTATTTGTCACTGGGGCTGAATTCATTGGGCTTGGGATTTTAGATTTGTTTTTCCTGGCTTTAGGCAAATGTTATAGAATGATGTTTGTAGCCAAGGCTCAGATGCGTTTGAACAAACAGCTGCTTGGACAGTAGAGTGAGCTGTGATGGATTGAGTTGCCAGTCTGGGATTGGATTAGGGAGATTAACAATGTTAGCAGTGCATGGACTAAGAGGGAATTGTGGGTGATGTGATGCAGTCATAATGAAACAACAGTCACAATCCACAATCCAATCCATTTTTTTTCTATACAATGGCAGTTCATAGTGACCAAAGCTTCAAATATACCTAAAAAAGTATCATAAAAGTAGTTGTTAGGACATGCTATATTTGAAGTGTTTGTCTGTTGTCACTATGAATATATATATATATATATATATATATATAGATAGATAGATAGATAGATAGATAGATATATTGTGCCACAAAAGAAAATCAGGGACCCTTAAACTTTAAACTTGTTCTTTCATATTCTGGCGAGAGATCAGCTTTAGAAATTAAACAGGGCTCGGGACAAAAGCGACACCAAAGTGACAGAAATATTATTATTTTAAAATATAAATTTATGCAAAATTTGATATATTTGGAAAGACATTAGGTCTGTGCTGGAACTATTTTTTACATGTAACCATTCCATAAGTGGAATCCGTGATTGATAACAATATGAAAGTCCCGCCCTGCAAGTTGACGGGATTGGTTACATGTTTGTCATGGTATGAAACGGGTGGCTTCAAACCACGTTTTTGAGACAGGACCTGTCCAAAAACCCACACTTGCATTCTTTGTACTTGAGCACTTGTGTACTTTCAATACTTTGCATTTTAAAATGAACATCTAAATGTCTGTTTAGTAGTCCCTATAACAGATGACAGATCAATAACTGTAGTACTTCTAATAGAGTGATACGAAACAGTTGTACAAAATACACATACTCATCTTTGCACCGAAAAAATGTGCAGCACTTTACAATTTACTACCAAATTATATGTAATACCTAATTATTATTAATATTTAACTTACACTGGAAAGGTTTCCACAACATCTCACTATATCTCTGCAAAAAGTCTCAATTTATTTCCAGAACATGATGCATAATGGGATACGCTTAGCCTTGAATACCACTCCGAAGCAGTATTCGAGATTTAGTGTGCGTTAAGGGCACTGCGCTTTGGCATTTTAAGACCTAAGACGCTCTTGCGCCCTTACTTCCTGTTGCGTGCACATGCTCTCAAAGGGCCAAGACTGCAAATGTCTTTGGTACACTGCAGTTTTAAGGAATGCTGTTGACTGATGAATTTGCACATTGTTTGTCTTTAAGCATACTCCAGACAGACATGTAATCAATGTTAAAAACTTGATTTTCACCACAGGGGGTCTTTTAAGATACTATATGGTATATTATAACTTTATTTGCACTGCGTGGGAATAGTAGATTGGATTTATATCTGTTCTCCAGAGCCTCATTTATTTGGCCTAGTGTAAATGGAATGTGCAAATCCAATCGGATAGCAAACTGATCAATCAAGACATAAAATGTAACAGCCACATTCTAGGCCTGTGTAGTTATGGGTTTAGTCTTTGTTACTGTGTTAGATTACACACGTGTTCTAGCAGAGCATTTATTGCTCAGACTGACAATTTAATCTTTACATTCGAGTTAATTGGTTCAACTGAAGTAATTACAAATGGACTAAGTGCTGCATTTAGAGATGGTTGAAAAAAATGCCTGACATAAGGTAAAAAATGCTCCTGAAAATCAATTCCAGTGGAGCAAATAAAAAAACTAAAGAACGTTAATTTGTGACTTATTAAAAATAGATTGTGAGGCATGGAAAAAAAGGGAAGGAGGGGCGAGAGAGAAAATGAATACAGATGGGCAGAACTGAGAGGAATAGTTTGAGTAAAAGTGAAGGCTAAAAATGGAACAAAATAACGACGAATCAAAGCTGAGGTAAATAGGTAGGAGATGAAATGATGAGAGACCAGGCATAAAAAGAGCAGACGCCTTCTTCCTCTAGGTGGAGGACAGAATGCTGAGTCAGAGCTTTCACCTCACATGATGTCCATTACTTAAACAGCCTGTCCGCTTCAGCAGCTCCACAGGAGACCCTCTGGGTAGTTTATGTATTGATTTAACCGTGAGCCCAGGACCATTTTTTAGCGTAAATGATTGTTCGCTTGGCTTGATGCGTAGGGTACATGCTTTACTGTGGGCTTGTTTCCATCAGCGGTCCTCTCGCGCAAGCCATTTGTAACGTGCATGAGCAGATGGATCACTGACCGCACAACAGCCTGCAGAGCAGATGTGTTAAATCTTTTCAAATAAAGAGCTGAGCTGTTGATGTCGGGTCAAAAACCTTTATGAAGCCAGCTTCTCATAAATGTTTGTTCTTTCACACAAACAATACAACAAGTTCTCATTTTTCCCCACCCTGGGGACACTTTAAAAAGCCATATCATGGAAAACTGGATTTTCTTGGTCATATGAAGTAAGAGTTTGTGCTCTGAGTCTGTACACACAGTCTAGCTGTCACAATACAAAGGTTGTGTAAATTGATCATTATGAATGATGCATTTATATAGCGCTTTGTGTATTTTTGTACACCCAAAGCGCTTTATGTGGGGGAGTCTCTCCTCAACCACCACCAGTGTGCAGCATCCACCTGGATGATGCGACGGCAGCCACAGGACGCTCACCACACACCAGCTACAGGTGGAGAGGAGAGAGAGTCATAGAGCCAATCAAGTGGTTGGGGATTATTTGGAGGCCATGATTGACAAGGGCCAGGACACCGGGGTTACACCCCTACTCTTTACGAGGAGTGCCATGGGATTTTTAATGATCACAGAGAGTCAGGACCTCGGTTTAACATCTCATCCGAAAGACGGTGCTTTTTTGACAGTATAGTGTCCCCGTCACTATACTGGGGCGTTAGGACCCACGCAGACCACAGGGTGAGTGCCCCCTGTTGTCCTTACAAAGCAACAGGTATTGGCCCACCCAGTCATGGTGAAAGAGGAAGTAGAAGATTTTTAGTTGAATAAAATATAAAGATAAGATCTTCAAACATATGAGCTGAAGAAACTTCTGCTTGATTGTAAAAAAAAAAAAAAAAAAAGTCAGCCAATCGTAACATTTACATAGAAGTCTTAAAGGTACAGTGGAAATTAAGTATGCATTGATATGGACAATATCAATATTCTATAATATTTTGTCTAAATACAAGAAAAATTAAACACTGAACAATAATATTAGTTGTTGATTTTAAATGTGAATTTCGGCATGAAAACTATGAAATACAGTATGAAAAATGGATATTAATTCTGAGATTTGTAAATTCTAAAGATTATATTTAACAGTGCTATTAAATTATTCGTGTTGTTAAAGATTAACTTTAGGTCTGTTGTTTTGTATCATTGAGACTATTATTTTTATTTATTTGAATTAGTTTTTTTTTATTTTCCATGTTAATTTCAAAGTTTTAGTAATTTGGTAGTGTGTTTTTGTTTCATTAGTGGTTTTTTTTGGTAGTTTTTTTGTTTTTTTCAAGTATGTCTATTGTCACGGAACGAATGCCTCCCCCTAATTATCATCATCACCCCATCCCTTAAATCGCCGGCCCTTCACCAGGTTCCCTACAGGAGTGGGTGTGTGAGAGAGGAGGGGCGCAGAAACAGCTACGGCTGGCGGCGTGTGATGAGGCACACCTGAACTGAATGAAGCCTCGTCACCGCCGCTGTTAGAGACCAGTCTCTTCCCCCATGCATGCACGCTGGTGTCCTCGTGGGTCCAGGAAGGGACTCCCACACCGCCAGAGACATGAGCTGCCGGACCCGTGGTCCAGAATGGAAATGCACCCGTGACGCTGCCGACGGGCTAGGATGCTGGGCTGTTAATCCCCTCAAGCACCGGGGGCCAGGGAAGGCAAGCTGCTGTGAAGAAGCCACCGGCCCTGAAGCCCTGGACCAAAACGAGGAGAGCATGCGGTCGCCAGACTCCACCCCTTACCTGGACCCCTCCTGTCTGAACACATAACAAGCATAACGAGGACACCAGATCCCCTGTTTAGTTTGGACACTCCTTCCCCTTTGGACACTTTATTCCCCATTTTGGATATTTTGTTTTATTTTCTGTTAAATTAGTGTTTTATGACAGCAAAGATAATCTAAATGTAAAAACGGGAAATCAGCATAAGCACAATTAAATATCCAATATCGGCTGACAAAATACTTGAAAAAAAAATTCTGATATGGCTCCAATATTTGCAACATATGCTCAGTGAGCCTGGTGTGGATGTATGCATTCCTATTAGATATTACTGTAAACCATGAATATGGGTTAACAGTTTTGGGTCCTCACTTATTCAAATTAGGCAATAATCAGTTAATTAGCTAAATGTAAAAGCCAATCATATCTAAAATTTTAATTTTACTGATTTTATATTGGGTGGGTGGACAGCACTTTTGTATGGGCACGGCCCAACTGTCATTACTAGGGATGGGTACCGAACCCCAGTATTTAATCGGTCCCGGGGCTAAATTATGAAAAACCAGAGTATCGATAAGCTCTGACGTTAACGGTTCTGCTATCGGTACTGGAGAAATTAAGAAAACACACATACATTTATTATTGCTATATATACATTATCTTGCAATTTCTATCTCACCAGAGTCGCCAGCTGTTTTTCAAACATTTGTCTATGATGCATTTTTTCTATTCACAATTCAGAAGCGAGATCGCGCCCTCGCGGAGGAGCTTCAGCACGCGCAACATGAAAGCCCAGTTTAATTATGATAGAAGAGAGCACTAAACATTCAAACATCTGCTTACACTTTAGGCCTGTGGCTGTTTTATTAAGCTAATTTTATTTTTTATTTAGATTTTGGCTTTTTTTAGAGCTGTAAGTTTTAGGGGTGGACAAACTATCGGAATGTTTATATCAGCACACATCATTTGACTGTCATGCAGAGCAAAAAAAATAAAGAAAGGGTCTTATACACAACTTTCATCATGCTCATCTAGTGATATTTAACAAGCTCAGCCTATTTTTTGCGCTTCCCGTTCAACTGTCCGAGTGAATTTCCACCCACATGTCTCTAGAGTGGAACTGAGCCTTTTTAATTAATGGTTGCACACATTTTGACGAATGTTTTTGATAAAATCGAGATAGTGAATTTGTTATTTGTGTACTGTTGCATCACTTTTATCAAACCGCTGACTGCAGAGAGCTTATGGTCGGGATGCAGGAGATGTACTTTTAAGTGAGTAAGTGAGTCCTTTTTGAGGGAGTAAATTATTTTGCAATCAGGCTGATGCAACTTCTACTTCTGGGTTTGTAATTCACTCCATCACATAATTTGAAAACGGCTGCCAACAAACTTGGAGTTTATTAGTCTTCAAGCCCTCAAAACCAATTTCCTTTTATTTTAGGCATGGTTTGAAGTAAATGTTATGAAGTAAAGTAAGTTTTATTGTGGAAATAAGGATAGGATTACTCAAGCACATGATGTTCTTTTCATAATATGAAAAAGACATAAAATACCATGTTTGTGATTGAGGCTGAAGACAATTAGCCTATTCTGTGATGGTGGTTGTTTAGAGTTGTGTTGAATCGTCAGATGGCAACATGACGACATCCTCACCGTCAGTCTCTATCCTGGCCTGTATAATGAGCACTGCAGTTACAGTAGTATTTCAGGCAGCACAGGAGAGCGCTGACAGGCTGAAGCGCTCATGCATAAATGCAGGAGAAAGTGCACAGAGTGGCTTTTTGGAGAGTGGTTGAGGTGTACTCAAGGACAACTTCCACACTCTCTTTCCTCATCTTTTCAACTCCTAGACGAATGCTAAATGCCCCTGATCTTTTATTCCATTTGTGTGTGTGTGTGTACATCTACATATATGTAAGGTCTGTCTTGATGGTTCATGTTTGATGTCATTAATTTTATCAAGTTTCATGTACTAGTTTGTCTTTTATTTCGTCATTCTTTTATTTTGAAGTTTATTGTTGTTGACCGTCATAGTCTTGTTAACTGTTTCCTGTTTTGATTTTTTCAGGTGTTTCTAGTTAAATGATTAGTTCATTTGTATTTATAGCCTTCATGTTCCTCTTGTTTCTTGTTGAGCTTTGTTCAGTCTATCCTGCTGTTGATGAGTCTATTGTCATGGTTTTTGTTCAAGTTCATTTGAAAAAATCCATCCATCCATGAGAAAGTAAGCAACATTATGATTCAGCTTTGGTTGTTTGGTGCTTTCAATAATGGTGATTGTAAAAAGCAGGACTAGAAAAAGGGGCTGTTAACCATTTTCAAGGGAGCCTGAAAATGCAAGCTTTTGAAAACAAGTTTCAAAGTGCAATTCTTTTGAAAAAGATACTGGCTCCGTGTATAAAAACGCAAATTTGTGAAAATGGTGACGTTATATGCATACATATTACGTGTTCAGTCTAAAGAAATGTGTATGTGCATAGACCATAGTGTTTCTTTACAAAGTGACATTGCCAACTACTGACCTGGCATGCATAATACTGAGTTTTTTGTCATTTCTGTGGAACCATGTGCACGGGGGTTGTTTTGACAACGTTGTCATCTGTACGCAACATTTTTTAAAAACGCAAAGGAAAAGTTTTTCTGTTTTTAGTGCATTCATTGTTGTGTAAATATACCCAAAGTTAATCTTGAACCTCCTTTGAGCCACCACTACATCGTCATGCCAAGGAAAAGCTCAGGGAAGAGTCCAGAGAATCAGCGCTGTAGGAATAAGTTGTCGGAATAAGTCAGTGACAGTAGTTACATTAAACCATGAATGAATTGCTAGCAGTAGCACACAGCTTAATGCATACTAAGAAGAATATACTTTAAACTCTCTGCTCTAACTAGAATGTGAAATAGATCAGCAGTATGAAGTACATATTTCTAACTGTGACCAACAAGTTGTAGAAAGATATAATCTCAGAAATGCATTTTCTGTATTTTTTTCTCTTGCCTAAAATCGTTAGAGGTAGAAATCCCTAACTCCAGCCCTGCCTACTCCTAAGCCTAAATCTATTCCTAAAATCTACTTGGGTTAATGACATTAAACCACAGACTGTCTCTACACAGTCGAGGATAAAGTAGCATATCCTTCTTTCTCTGCCAGCCCTTAATGTGCAGGAAGAGGCATTGATATCCCTGCATCATTATACAGCACTTGTAAACAGGTCTGCTAATGTGTGCGAGTGCTGCTTTTCTCACAGTGATGTGTTGTTTGTTTACTCTCACAGACGGATCTCATGATCGTTAAGCGAATGCTTTCTCCCTCGTTTATTATATTTATTTGGATTTTTGTTCATTCATGTCATCTCTGGTAATATGTTTGGTACAAAATGAAAAAGTGGACGTGTTTATGCATGCATCTACATGTTTAATTTTAACCAGGCTTTTGGTTGTGAGAAATGTATGATATCTGCTTCAAGGCCCATATTCTTTGTCTTTAACAAGATGAAAAGATGAAAAACTCTTTCTCAGCTCTGAAGCTGCCATATCATCATTATTACACCTAGAAAATGCCTCCACATTCACAAACCCTCTCATTTGTGCTTAGACCATCTACCATTTTGATGTATTATTTACGGCCCTGCCGATGGGGAGGAAGGCTGCAAAGGGGAGGAATGAAAAGAAAGAGTCTGAAAGTGGTGAGAATGTAATAGGGAGGGGGTGCTGTTTTATCTTTTCTCCTTTGTTTTTGCCCCACGCTCTTCGCAAACCCCGATGAGACATTAGCGTCCATCAGAGGTGTAGTGCAGGGAATACGCAGGTAAGATCCACTTCTTTATCAGTTGGCATTGTGTATACCCACTTCTAAATCCCCTCTGATATGTGTCATTCAGTAGTGTCCTACATTAGCCAAATCATGACAGTCCAGAGGCGAGGCGACAGCGGCAAGGAACCAAAACTCCATCGGTGACAGAATGGAGAAAAAAACCTTGGGAGAAGCCAGGCTCAGTCAGGGGGCCAGTTCTCCTCTGACCAGACGAAACCAGCAGTTCAATTCCAGGCTGCAGCAAAGTCACATTGTGCAGAGGACTCCACTGGTTCCTGTGGTCTTGTCCCGGTGGCTGTCTAGAAGACAAGGTCTTTACTGGGGATCTGTCTTTGTGGCTCATCTAGTTGTCCTGATCTCCGCTGACATTCAGGGCTGTAGAAGTCCTCTCTAGGTCCTGATCCACCATCTGGGCTGGATACGTACTCGCATGGATTAACATTTCTGCATTTGACATTGAGAGAATAGGTCGTAATTTAGATATATTTTTGAGATGGAAAAATGCAGTTTTACAAATGCTAGAAACGTGGCTTTCTAACGAAAGATTGCTATCAAATAGCACACCTAGGTTCCTAACTGATGACGAAGAATTGACAGAGCAGCCATCAAGTCTTAGGGAGTGTTCTAGGTTATTATATGCAGAGTTTTTAGGTCCTATAGTTAACACCTCTGTTTTTTCAGAATTTAGCAGTAAGAAATTACTCATCATCCAGTTTTTTATATCGACTATGCATTCCGCTAGTTTTTCAAATTGGTATGTTTCGCCGGGCTGCGAAGAAATATAGAGCTGAGTATCATCAGCATAATAGTGAAAGCTAACACCGTGTTTCCTGATTATATCTCCCAAGGGTAACATGTAAAGTGTGAAGAGTAACGGCCCTAGTACTGAGCCTTGAGGTGCTCCATACTGCACTTGTGATCGATATGATACCTCTTCATTCACTGCTACGAATTGATGGCGGTCAGATAAGTAAGATTTGAACCATGCTAATGCGAAGTGCATTAATGCCAACAAAGTTTTCTAGTCTATTCAAAAGAATGTTGTGGTCAATAGTGTCGAGCGCAGCACTAAGATCCAATAGCACTAATAGAGAGATACAACCACGATCAGATGATAAGAGCAGGTCATTTGTAACTCTAATGAGAGCAGTCTCAGTACTATGATACGGTCTAAATCTTGACTGGAAATCCTCACAGATACCATTTTTCTCTAAGAAGGAATATAATTGTGAGGATACTACCTTTTCTAGTATCTTGGACAGAAAAGGGAGATTCGAGATCGGTCTGTAATTAACTAGTTCTAAACTATTAACCTCTAAATTATGCACCATTTGTCTTCTGCAATATAAGGGTGTAACTTCTAGATGGCTGTATAGCCCTATATATAAATACAAATAAACCGTTTGCTGCAGAGTGAGAACTTAAGACATAAAGCACATTACTTGTATCAGGTTATTCATTGATATATTTTCAGACATTATTAAAGACTACATTTAGTTAAAGTTTATAAATGTTGATTTGAAGTGTCAGTTATTATTAAATCTGGACAGAGAAAGCATTTTGACAGTGTCATCAGTCACATGAAAGTCATCAGAATAAATATTTTCTCAGTGTGACCAGGGCAGTATTTTAAAACATTGAATTGAGTGTTTACATACCATGAACAGAGATGTTCTGTGGTTGAGATGTGTATCCTATTTGAATAAATCTTCATCGCAATCAGCAACTGGTAAATTTCATTTCCAGATTCCAGTAGCTTTACTGGCATTATAAAAAGGCTTTACCAAGCATTGACAGCGCTTTGAACCATGGTGTTGAGCATTATCAAAATTCATAGTTTTCAGTGTCGGGACTGGCTCGAAGACCTGTCGGGCAAAACATCCATATAATTGCAACAAAAGCTTGTCAATTTTCCATTTGTTCCATTATCTTTTGATGACATCTCTAAAATAACAGTTTGCCATCTGATCTCACTCAGTGACTCTAGGCTTGCTGCGTAATTTTGCCGGAAATGCAGAAATAAGCCGTAATTTTGTTTTATTTGTAACTCTTTGGTAGATACATTTATAATTTATACTGTTACTGCTAATAAAACAGATCTCTGGGGGCCCCAAATGTGCATGGGCCCTTAGAATCGTCCTAACTTTCTCCCCCTTAGCGGCGCCCCTGGTCATGATAGTCATGGCAACCACATTGCAAGCTGATTCCATTTACTGGATGAGCTGAAAAGGCAGCTAGAAGCAGGAAATATGCCGTATGTATAAATGAACTTGTACGGATTACGGAACATCATCAGAATTCAGCGTCAGTTCTCGCTTATTTTACGGTCATTGCGTTCGAGACTGGATGTGTAATGTACAGTACAGTATCCGCACAACACCAGCAGCGCATGTGCAGCAGAACGGGTCCGGCAGTGTATGTATGTTTCTAAGCCATCTTCTGAATCAAGTGCGCCTCACTGATCATTTTTAAGATTAAAAATTATTTTTTTGAGGCTTCATGGCTATCACGCAGTATAAGAGTGTGTGCGGCGCTGCGCACAAAATTACGGCATGTTTATAAATGCTGATACGTCTGTGACAAAGTTTATTGATCGTCACATCTTACATAGATCGTTCAAAAGAAAGCCGCTGAAAAAAAAGCAAGGCTTGTAACTCAAAGTAAAAGCATCTCCACTCCTTCATAATTAATTAATTCATGTAACAATCTATAAACCTTGTCATGGACAATATCAGCATTTATAAACATGGCGTAATTATGTGCGCAGCGCCGCACACACTCTTATGCTGCGTGATAGCCATGAAGTAAAAATATATGATTTAGATTAAATATACCACTCTCATAAATAAAGTTAAGAACACAAATTACGTTGGAAATAGAAACTGCTCGTTTGCCAAATTTCTTTGGCCAATATTACAGTTTCAGCTGAGGATGCTTACCTCCATCACCTCCATAAAACCAGGCCTGCAGGGAGGATTGATTGGCTGTGAAAATTATGCCTTAAATTGTGTTATACTGCAGAAATCAGAGTCTGTGCGCAAATAAAATATTTTAATCTTAAAAATGATCAGTGAGGCGCACTTGATTCAGAAGATGGCTTAGAAACATACATACACTGCCAGTGGTGGGGACAGAATCGACTTTGGCAAAAGTGGTGGGGACATGTCCCACCCGCAAATTATGAAGCAATGGCTTGAAAGCACCACCATAGCAAGAATAGCAAGCACAGTGAATGGTTGTCTTGCAAGATTTACAAGTCATTACATTTACAAGTAATTGCAACAGCGTTTTAATAATTATATAGAATGAAATATTTGTATCAAAATATTATTTCAATAGAAATAATTCAAATATTTTTCTATTAATTTATTATTGTGAATTTACATTGCTTAACACATATATTTAGACAAATTATATTTTTGTCCCGTCCATTGTAATTACTATATCAATCCCTGCAGTTTTGAAAGTGAATACAGCACGTAGCGCACGGATGTCACTCGCAAAACTTTACAGCGTGTACGTGGCTGTTGGTCCTCTTTGCACCTCTAAAAATAAACCCTTTATTCAAATTATGAATGGAATATATAGCCTGTAGCCTAAAAAACGCACAATGAGCGCTCCCTTTATATTCCCTTTATATTATCTCACGGAGTTCCGTTATAATCAGTGAATCTCTCTACACTGCACATTCAATCTCTTATTTATACTGTGTCTACTCTCTATAATGAGAGGATTTGCGAGCCTGCAGAACTCAGCACGCAACAGAAAGCGGTGAGTGGATTGGTCATTGTGTTCAAAAAATCAAATGTCTGTGATTGGCTACATTGCACAACGCTGCAAAAGCACGTTTAAAATAGAAACCATTGACACTCTCCGCAAACACATATGCACTGGAGCGATTGCTAGAAAGAGAGAGAAAAAGTGTTCACCAATATTGCTACTGTTATTTTGCAGTTTGTATGTACATTCCAGAAAATCCCTTGCTTACAAATATTTCAATGCAAATACTGCATAACCATGCCACAGTGGGCCAGACTAAAAAACTACCCATACCTTGAATGACTGATGTCTTTTCTAAACAAGTCATAGTCATTTCGTCATTATCCATTTTTTCTGTTAGATGGTTGTTTTTATTATAAACATTCAAGGGAGCAGCTAGTTGCAATCCAGACAGACAGAGTCTGTCAGCGCAGAGAACCTAACCTACTACTGGTGCAACATAACTGAAGATACTAATTAGCAAATTACTATTGTCATTATTATAATATAGTTCTAATGTATGGAATGCCAATCCTGCCATAATTAGAAATAAATAAATAAATATACAAAGAAAAGTAAAAAAGCAAAAATAAATAAATATAATTTTATTTCCTTATTTATGTATTTTTTCATTTTTTCCCACATTTATTTATTTTTTCATTTTTTTATTTATACATTTATTCATTTCCACTTTTATTTATTTTCACATTTATGTATTTATTTCCGTCTTTATTTCTACATTTCTTTGTGCGTAGGGTAATGGGGAGGGTGTGTTTTACCTCAGGAATAGCAATCGAGCCAGAGTAGGCGAGGGCCGGGGTAAGCTTTGAGGCCACAGTGACACCTTGTGGTGCCCAAACGAAGTACAAGAAGTGTAGCCTACATGACGCGCCTGTTGATAGTGTGGGATGAATGATTTAGATGGGCACTATGGCCAAAATCTTATATCACGGATTATTATTTTCAGTTTCACGTGGGGGGTTATTTCGGCTGGGAAGCGTGCAATCTGTGATCGCGTGCATTTGCTGAAGCTCGCGAAAGTGTGCAATCGCTTTCTTATGCACGTTGTTTTTTTAGGTTTCACTTTCAGTGCATGTTTCCAAGATTCGGAATAGGAGGCGGCATCAGTTACTGTAGAAGATTTGTCGCCTCGCGCCACTTCCCGTGTGGACAGCATCAACTGATTATAATGGCTTCTCTTGGTGTAGACACGGCTTTAGACACGGATTAATCACACGTCTTAGGCTGGAAATATCCAGAATTAGGTCAAACAAAAGGTGTCCATGGGAACGGAGCTAGTGAAACACACACGCCATGCATTGAACATACAAGTATCATGCTCATCCAAACAGCGCCTGTCCTGTGCCCTCAGGTTTTTGAGCTAACTGCATTTTTTTTTATGTAACTTCCAAAAACAACATTGACAGCATCAGAAACAAACCCGTAAACTGATGTCCAGGGGCATTTTTTAAAAACCGTATTAAATGTATGCATCATGAATATGGAATGCCACGGTCTTAATTCCAATCGATAAATTCAGTTAAAATAATAAAGGGCTGTTACTAGTAAAAATCCAATCAGTGTCAACAAAAGCCATCATTACTGAATGCATTTACACTGAACCCAGCATTTGGGCGAAAAAAAAAAAAGGTTTTTTTAGAGCGTAAATCTAAATGTTGATCTAAATCGAAATTCTGTAAATACATATGTTAAATCTTATGTTAAATATACAAATAAATATGAATGTTAGCCTATAAATAGGCCATATATTTAAAAGATATTTTAAATATCTAACGTTATATTTTAGCCTAAATGTTAGATCTAAATGTGAGAACATCCAAATTTATAGGCTAGCCTACTGCTTGGTATAACGTTGGCCGCATATCACGTTAGTTAGTGAGTGTACTCTATAGCCTCAATGCACATAAATTTTAATGTATATTTTTTTTGTCCCGGACCTAACCGTCACTTGGGTCTAGACAAATCGTACAAAATCGTAGCCTACGAGTGAGGTCGTATGAATTCGTACAATGAGCCACCTCGTAAAATTCATACGAACTGGTCGTGAGATAGCATTGACAAACCCCAAAACCTAAAGTACTGTTTAAATGTTATCTTTGTTCTATTTATTTATTTGTGTTATTGCTTATAATTTGTTCTTATTTACTGACTGTTCACTTGTCTTTGATGTTTGAACTTTATATTTATTAGGCTAGTAGTTTTTCTTGTGGTATCTAGAATTGTAAAACTGAACTGTTATTTAAAATTTTGGTATTAAAAATAACGATAACAACACTATTTTATGTTTTTGTGGCAGGGCAAGTAAAAATTTTGAACCACTAGCCCGACACTCACTGGTCAAGAGCAGCGATTCCCTCTTTTCTTTATTAACATGACACAGAGAGCAGCAGGTATACTATATTAATATCCAAATCACAGATCTAATGTTACACATCAAAATTTAACACAGTTGTTTGCTTTCACTTAAGACATACCCATTTATGCGAATACTCGACAAGACGGATATATTTTGAAGTAATTCAGTGTTGCATTTTAGGTAGCTTTCCATGCACGCAGGTGAGTCAGTCAACGCGAGTAACACATTGAGATCTTTTTTTGTGGCTTAGCCTATTGCATTTAAAAACTAGCTCTTCCCGCATAATTTTCTCATTTATGCATGTTCTTTTTTTATAAAAACCAAAATGTGTGCGAATATATTGCTTTAAAGACGTTCATTATCTGGTAAGTAAGATTATCTGGAAACATCAGACGCAATTAAGTGCTTTGCTTACAAAGTCATACGCAACTTTTGTTAATATAGCATATAACAAGAGTACTTTATTTACAACAGTAAGTTAATATGTATGATAGGCCTATTTAGTAACATTTATGCAGAATCGCTTACATCAGCATCACAATGCGTCATAACATTATTAGGCCTATATTCCACAAGTCTAGTATTTCATATAGGCTAGCCTATTTAATTTTATTTTGGATATAGGCTATGATGATGATGATGCTGATGATGATAATACTAACACTACTAGGCTACTAATAATAATAAAGAAAGGAAGAATATTAGGCTACATATTGGCCTGCATGGTATGTGCAGTATGGGTTAATATAATAATTCTTAATTCTGCACTTTCTTAAATTCAAAACAAAATATTAATGTATCCATAATATCCATTTCTGAATATCCAAGGTTGCTATGGTCACGCAGGTACGTGCATTAATGCTGCCTTCACGTGCTATCGGAAATTTCCTATTTCCCACTTATGAAGTCGTGATTACGAGCTTAATTGTTGTATTCAAGTGCTTTAATGTCGGAAAGAATAAAATGTAGCATCCCATTGGTTGACAATCATAAACATTCACCGCGCTATACATGCAGTTTACTGACAATTCTGGAATCTCGGTCAAATACATGCTTATTTCACTGCTTATAACATACAATATGCTTCGAATGATCGTTCATATCTAGCCTATAAATACACTACTTTAGCGACAAGACAAAGGGATGTAGTTGTTGTGAGAACAGCATTGACAGCAGCAATGGTTGTCCCCTCCACCGTGTTTAAAGTTTATGACCCGCCCAATTTGGAAACTCTATCAAAATTATGCTGCGTTCACGCTATATCGTAATTACCATCATTTTGGGATGACAGCACGTGACTTTCTACTCGGAGTTGTTCACTTCCTCGGACTCGGAATTATGCTTTTCTATGGCAACACAATAAACGCCTAAACAGAGCCTGCGTTGGTCAGGTGGTACAGCGGTCACGTGGTACAAGTCGTAGTTTTTAGAAAACTCTCAGTTCACAAGTTGTAATTACGAGTTCTACGAGGACGTGAACGCTTTTTACAAGTTGGAATCTCGTAATTACAGGAATTCCAATATGGCGTGAAAGCACCTTTCCGAATTTCCCAGTAGTAAACACGACTTGAGAGGCCGTTCACCTCCAATTTCCAATTAGGAAACTGGTATTTACAATAATTCCGATAGCACGTGAAGGCAGCATAAATGCATGGCCACGAGAAATAAATGTCGTTCTCTCAACATAAGAAGTTATGAAAAGATTTTTTATTTTTTTTAAATAAGACATTAGGCCTACATATAATTATCACAGAAACAAATCCACAGCTGAACCGCGGCAACAAGTAGCGGTGTTTTCGTAATCAGCGTAACCTATTTGAAGGAATCAGTTGAATGGATAGAACTCACTCGTTAAGACAGTGACTTGCCGCCACCTAGTGTCTGTTTTGGTTTCACATTAAACGCATCATTTAATTGATTGACATATTGACATATTTCTGCCTTAAAAATTTAAAACATTAATTTCATAACATTTTATGCATTTGTAGGCTAATTGCAGTGTAAATGCATTCAGTAATGATGGCTTTTGTTGACACTGATTGGATTTTTACTTGTAACAGCCCTTTATTATTTTAACTGAATTTATCGATTGGAATTAAGACCGTGGCATTCCATATTCATGACAATGCATGGCGTGTGTGTTTCACTAGCTCCGTTCCCATGGACACCTTTTGTTTGACCTAATTCTGGATATTTCCAGCCTAAGACATGTGATTAATCCGTATCTAAAGCCGTGTCTACACCAAGAGAAGCCATTATAATCAGTTGATGCTGTCCACACGGGAAGTGGCGCGAGGTGACAAATCTTCTACAGTAACTGATGCTGCCTCCTATTCTGAATCTTGGAAACATGCATTATATGCGTTGAAAGTGAAACCTAAAAAAACTGCGTGCATAAGAAAGTGATTGCACGCTTTTGCGAGCTTTAGCAAATGCACGCGTTCACAGATTGCATGCTTCCCAGCCGAAACAACCCCTCACGTGAAACTGAAAATAATAACCCGTGATATATGATTTTGGCCATATTGCCCATCTAAGTCATTCATCCCACACCATCAACAGGCGCGTCATGTAGGCTACACTTCTTGTACTTCGTTTGGGCACCACAAGGTGTCACTGTGGCCTCAAAGCTTACCCCTCGCCTACTCTGGCTCGATTGCTATTCCTGAGGTAAAACACGCCCTCCTCATTATCCTACAGACAAAGAAATGTAGAAATACATAAATGTGAAAATAAATAAGTGGAAATGAATAAATGTATAAATAAAAAAAATAAAAAAATGTGGAAAAAATTAAAAAATACATAAGGAAATAAAATTATAAATGATTTATTTTTGCTTTTTTACTTTTCTTTGTATATTTATTTGAAAAGCTGTGATACATTTTTTGATACATTTTTTCAGGATTCTTTAATGAATAGAAAGTTCGGAAGAACAACATTTATTTGAAAAGAGATCTTTAATATTTTTTATTTTCATCAAAACATATTTGTTACTTAAAGCTGTGAATTCATGCCCAGTCAGTGCTTTTTAAAGCAATTTATAGTCAGATCTTAAAAAAACTTTAATTAAATACCCATGACTATGTAGTAAAAAAAGAAACCCAGTATTCATTCAAATATAGACCAAAACACAGTTTACATTTTCATGTTTACATGTTACTTAAAATAAAAGTGCTAAGATGTAATAATTATGCTTGGCCCCCTTCAAGTCAAGTCACCTTTATTTATATAGTGCTTTATACAATACAGATTGTGTCAAAGCAGCTTTACAGTGTCAAACAGGAAAATAATTAGTCAATAATGCAAGTGGACAATAACAAAATCAATTTTTTCAGGTCAGTTCATTGATTCAGTGATGTCATCATCCAGTTCAGCTCTCTTCCAATAGTGTCTGTGCAGTCAATCTGACAATATTGCCAGAAATGAAGTGTCCTCATCTAAGCAAGCCAAAGGCGACAGTAGGGCTGGGTATCATTCAAAAAATGTTGATATCGATACCAATACCTTGACTTCGATAATGGTTCCTGAACGATACTTTTTTCGATACCAATTTTATTAAATCCATTTTAACAATATTACATTACACATAACCTCAAAAATGTTTCCAGGGTAACGGCTGCATTTCTGCTGTTTAGCGCCATCTGCTGTCAGAGAGTGAAAGTGCGCTTTCATCCAGAGCGTCTCTCACGCACTCCGCCATGCGCTTCTCATCCGTGCTTGTTTACATCAGAGTGTGCATGCATCTTTCACGCAGCATACAGCGGTGTTGTGCATTGTGACCAGTTGATGGGAAAAGTATTCTTAAAATGCTTTCTAAATTCTGAATAATTTGAAATAAATAATTGTTCTCGGTATTTTGAAGTGCCCACGATAACAATATCGTGCATATTCATTATCGTGATATATCGCATTACCAAAAACCGGCACATGTCTAACACACACACACACAAAAACTGAACAACAGTGATGTCTGAGGTCTAAAGTTATTTTTAGTTTTAGCTCCAGTAATGTTGCAAGTTAATTAATGTTAATAAATAAATGACTCTTAATAAATAAATGACTCTCACAGATATTTTTATATTTATTTCATCAATATACACTACTTTTCAAAAGTTTTGGGTCGGTAACTTTTTTTTTAATTAAAGAAGCTAAAACTTTTATTCAGCATGGATGCATTTTAATGAAAACAGTAAATAAATTTACATTGTTACAGAATTTTTCTGTGTATTTTTCATCAAATACATGCAGCCTCGATGAGCATATGAGACCTGTTTCAAAAACATTAGAAAAATATTACTGACCTCAAACTAATCCCAAAGTATTCACTAACCCCAGAACTGTCCCCGTGGCAAAAAAAATCTTAATTTTTTACTACATTTAAATCCATTAAATCTAGAATTTTGCAGATTTTCCTTTAAAATCAGCTAAAAAATACAAAAAAAAAAATACAAAAAAAAAAATACAAAACTGTTCCTATCTGGGCCTGGCAGTGAGTATGGAGAATGAGCCTCTCTCTTTGTGTTGTTTGGATCAAACGTGTCACCTTATATTTTCACTCACATTAAAAGTAGAGGGAGTTTTCCAGCACATCCTCTTAGCATGACAAAACACTGAGATTTTTTTCCCATCAAAAGGTTAGTGTAGTGTTACCTTTTGACTTTCACTGAATGGGACGAGTCTCCCTTATCTGGAATGTTATGGGAAATTTCAGGCTACTGTGCCGCCTAACAAAAACATTGAAACCCAATTCCCTGATTTGCATTCCAATATGAAACCCCCCCCCAAAAAACAGTTATTTAGTCGCACTATCGGTTATGGGAGAAAGAGATTAATTAATTATGGATCATAGTTCTTCTCCACTCCCTTCACTCACTGTTAATTGCAAAAGCATTTGGACTTTGCTGCTAATTATGTGGTAATTATCACAGATGGATTATAAACACTTGGTGCTGGATCCCATCAGACTAATTTGAATAAATGCCTCCTTTTGCTTTTTAAATTTTAAAATTATTTAATGTTTAATGTCAACACTTCGTCAAATGCTAACTACTATATTACTTACAGGTCAGGTCTGCAATCCTCCACGCATCTCTAACTTGTACTCTTGCTGATTTTGCATGACTAGAATATTTTTTGTGAGGATTCATTCGAGAAATGAGAGATGGCTGTGCCCAGTATCATAGGATATCCAGGATATCCTAGGAAGTATATCTACAAAGACCAGAACATTATTAGCATTATATTAAAATTATGTCTTCATTCACCAGAGAGAATAATATTTAAATGATCATATAAAATTTAAATTTCTAGAAATAAAACACTGTGGCTCACTGCATTTTATTTTAAGGTATAGTGTGTAATTGCAAACGGAATTGCAAATTTATAGACAGTTTTCAAACAGGTTTCCTTAAAGTGAGCCCCGGGTATTAAAGGGGTCATATCTGATGCGATTTCAAGTTTTCCTTTCTCTTTGGAGTGATACAAGCTGTTCGTGAATAGATAAGATCCCTAAAGTTGCAAAGACTAAAGTCTCAAACCCAAAAAGATATTCTTTATAAAAGTTAAGACTCGTCCACGCCCTCATAAAACGCCTCGTTCAAACATGCCCCCACATGTCTACATCCACTGTGTGGGAAGATTTGCATAACACCGCCCAAATGTTCACGCAAAGAAAGAAGGAGTAACTTTATTGTTGCTGCCGCCGCCATGTCGTG
>NW_015630539.1:50847-52151 GCF_001515625.1 Sinocyclocheilus rhinocerous | reverse complement strand
TTTTCTGACCGATGAGCTTTGTAAAAATCGATGCGTTTCAGAAAGACGGGGCATAGAGGAGAAACAATAATGTACAGTATGTGGAAAATAATGTGTTTTTTTTTAAACCTTAAACCGCATAAACACATTTCATTACACCAAATACACAAAATAATGTTCTTTTTAGCAACATCATATGACCCCTTTAACACTTGTATGGCTTAAAATAATGTAAATAATGTCTCTTACTGAAATATGTAGTGGAAAACCCATGAAAGATTTAAAAATCCACATCGTTTTATACATATTTTGGACTATGGGGGGGTGCCATTATTTCAATGACGTCAAATGGTTGCACTCGGTGAGTATCTGCAACCAATGCCTGATGTGATTGACAGGCTGCACATTATTTTGGCTTGCTGAAAAACATGAAATCTGCTGGGTCTTTGGCTTGACAAGCCATCTTCGAATCCCACAAATTTTAGCCTACTTGATTTTGGGCAAAGTGTAATTTCTTTTCTGAAATATATTTGATGTGGCTATTCAGTGATTCATTTTGATGAATGCAAAATAATTCAAATCTTGATGCAATTTTCGCTGCTTGCTATCCATTTGCAGATGCCAGGATCTATCTGTCAAAAAGAAATATGGGTTGTTAGAGCAAGTATGAGCATTTGTGGAAGAAACCTCTGACCTTGAGATTAAAATGCCTGGACAATTGAGAAACAAAGTAAGAAATGTTAAATGCACCCTGCTTCAGTCAGTCAGCATTCATTCAAAAGAAGTCAGATATTTCACTAATACCATACATCATCTCATAATACAAGGCCAAGCAGTAAGTGGCTCTTTGGATTGATCTTAAGCAAATCAGTTACTAATCAGTTTCTCAGCTTGGAACTGTGAAATTTCACGTACGATGGATATAGTTATTGAATCCTCAATACTGTTTTAACAGCTCATTTTCATTCAGTAATATTACAACAAAGGTTTCCTTTAGTTTGTTATGGTGTCAGGAACCCTTAAAGGGGTCATATGATGCGATTTCAAGTTTTCCTTGCTCTTTGGAGTGTTACAAGCTGTTCGTGAATAGATAAGATCCCTAAAGTTGCAAAGACTAAAGTCTCAAACCCAAAAAGATATTCTTTATAAAAGTTAAGACTCGTCCACGCCCTCATAAAACGCCTCGTTCAAACATGCCCCCACATGTCTACATCCACTGTGTGGGAAGATTTGCATAACACCGCCCAAATGTTCATGCAAAGAAAGGAGGAGTAACTTTATTGTTGCTGCCACCGCCGCCGCCATGTTGTGAAGACGCTGTGTGG
>NW_015630539.1:38822-48612 GCF_001515625.1 Sinocyclocheilus rhinocerous | reverse complement strand
TGTCTCGTCGCTCCGGCCGGGACACGGCATCAACAGTATGGTAGGGGGCGTAACATTTCCGTCACACGCTTGAGGAATTCGTCCAATCATAACGCACTGGATAGCTGGCCAATCACAGCACACCTTGCTTTTCAGACCGATGAGCTTTGTAAAAATCGATGCGTTTCAGAAAGACGGGGCATAGAGGAGAAACAATAATGTACAGTATGTGGAAAATAATGTGTTTTTTTTTAAACCTTAAACCGCATAAACACATTTCATTACACCAAATACACAAAATAATGTTCTTTTTAGCAACATCATATGACCCCTTTAACACTTGTATGGCTTAAAATAATGTAAATAATGTCTCTTACTGAAATATGTAGTGGAAAACCCATGAAAGATTTAAAAATCCACATCGTTTTATACATATTTTGGACTATGGGGGGGTGCCATTATTTCAATGACGTCAAATGGTTGCACTCGGTGAGCTACTGGCGCTATCTGTTGTTCATTTTACCGCAACACGACTCTGAATACTTATACGATGCCACATTGTGCGGCTTTTGGTTGTAATTTTCAGTCGAAGGACAACAAAAGAAGACTTCATTGCTTCCCTAGCGATAAGAAGAGGAGAAAAGAATGGGAAGATGCCTATGGATAAATAAAACTTCCTAAAAACCCGGGTCTTTGTTCTCTCCACTTTAGCCCTGATGCCTTTGAGGCTTTTAGTAGACCACAGCTACTGAAAAAGCTTACAAACAGCAGTGACAAGAAACGCTAGATGCCATCCTGGCAGGATGTAAACATGCCGACTCCTTGCCACTGAAGGAGTTTCTCAGCGTGGATTTCACTCGAGATTCGGGGACGTTTAGACTCCTTGTGGGGAAAAATCGATGGTACGGCATTTGGTTTAAGCCTATGCTTATATCCATCACCACCTGTAAGCTTTTTCAGTAGCTGTGGTCTACTAAATGCCTCAAAGGCATCAGGACTAAAGTGGAGAGAACAAAGACGCGGGTCTTTAGGAAATTTTATTTATCCATAGGCATCTTCCCATTCTTTTCTCCTCTTCTTATCGCTAGGGAAGCAGTGAAGACTTCTTTTGTTGTACTTCGAAAAGCCGCACAATGTGGCATCGTATCAGTATTCCGAGTTGTGTTGCGGTAAAACGATGTGGATTTTTAAAATAACGTAAATCTTACATGGGTTTTCTGCTACATATTTCAGTAAGAGACATCATTTATGTTATATTAAGCCATACAAGTCTTAATACCCAGGGTTCCCTTTAACACTTCCCCTTTTGCTTGGTCAGGATTATTACACTTTCATGTTTGATTCTGCATATTATTGGATAGAATAAAGTTTGTTTTCCTTTTTTTAATCCAAAAAGTCACTCATTACATTTAAAGGTGCATAATGAAATAATGACAGCTAGTGGTTTAAATTGGTACTGCGGTCTAAATTCAAAATATTGTTTCTCTCGCCCCCTCCTCCTCAGACTCAGTGCCCACAGGGGTTGTCAGATTGAGGACACGCAACACAAAAACGAGCGCAACTGACAATGGAAGGCGACGAGCCTTACACTGTAAACTGATGAGTTGATTTATCCACGTTTTAAGATGCCTGTGGTCATAAAGCTTTTTAGATGGATGCCGAGGCTTTTTAGATCGGGTAGAATCTGCGATCTCTGACCCAGTTCATTTACTTGCTACCATGGCTGCAGTATGCTGTGTTTTCTGCAAACTGGCAACCCAGGCTGTCAAAATATTATTGGATAAACTGTAAGTGGGCAGAATCACACAGACCAAAACAAAAACAGACATTCCGACACGGAATACACATTTTCAAAGTAGAATAACTGGCTTTAGCGTTGTTTTTTGGAGAAGCAAGTATGTGAACTTAGCATGTTTCCTGAATATCTGAAAATGTATTATGGTGTTTTATGCTTTGGTACAGTAAAAAAATTACATACAGCAACACCTTTAAAAGTGATTTATTGTGGGATCGATACTAAATGGATAGTTCACCCAAAAATGAAAATAAAGAAAAACAATGTACTGAACAAAGAACATTCCTTTAAGTAAATCAGACTGAAAGCATGGAAAAGAAAAAGAATATTGTGTAGAAGAAAAAGACGAGAGATGTTTTGAGAGATCGAATGAATGAAAAAGAGAGAAGACCGAATGTTTTGGAGTTGGGCCATAGTCTCATGTGTGAAGTGATGTTTATGAAGGTCTGTTACGACACTAATGGGCTGTCTTTGAGACTCTACAGGGAGAGAAACTGAGAGAGATGACATGCCAGGGACAGACACTTAGAGTGATTGGTGTGGCTATTACCCCTCCGAACAGGAGATGAGCGAGAGGTAAAACACAGTGGAGGGCTGCTAAGAACAGACGTTCATACATGTTACTCTGCATGCATGAAGTAATGGCAAAGACTAACCCATGCTGGTCAGGACACTTCAGTACTGCGTGAAGTACTTTGCTAATGTGATGTCTATCAGTGGCCAGTGGAGATACCTCCTGTTACAGCTAATTTCTGTCATTCGCCATGCGTTAAGTCACGTGTTAAAGGGGTTATATCATTTTGAATTAAATCTTCTTTGATCTGAGGAGAGAAGTTGTGTGATTTTTCCCTGAAGCCACAGAGCATGCGTTTTCTCTGTGGCGCAATACCGATACTGTTGTCAATCTCTGGAGTTATAAGACACTACAGGTGAACAGGGTAAACATTTTAACTAACAGGTATCACCATAATTTCTCAGTTGATTAATTACAGAACATTTAAGACAATTGTTTTGTATTTCAAGTTCTCTGAAATGTTTAAATATGCAAATGAGGCATTATCTAATTAAATGTGCACAAATTTGCATACATTTCCAGAACAGAAGTCTAAACATTGGATAAAGACAGGTTTCTAAATTCTTGTTTCATTTTGTTGACATGTTAGAGTTAAAGGTTTTACAGAGGACATTTTGGATATCTCTTATCATCACTCTCTAAATCAAAAAATACTGTCAACAGACAGAAAAAAAAAACATTTTCACCATGTTTTTGAAAATAAAATTTGTGAATGATACATGAATAAACCCCTCAGTAAAAAAACCTTCAGAATATTGATTTGATATATGTATAATGCTACAGAAATGGAGATTTCTCTCAGTGCATGAAAAAAAAATGATTTTGAGAAAACGGCTTTTAACAATATGTATTGTAACTTAATCTACAGGCGTGAATAGATAAAGTGTAATAAAATAAAGATTTAAATGCTTTTGATAAATTCTTTCATGTCTGAAAGATGACATGTTATGAAAGAAAAATAGCTCAATCTCAAAATTGACCAGTGCCATAAAAACGGTTTTGCCTGTAGTGTATTGCCTTAAAGAGCAAGTCATATGGTATTTTAAAGTGTCCTAATATTGTGTTGGAGTCCCCTACAACAGTTTTAAATGCATCTAAGGTCAGAAAACACTGTAATTTTTTCAGAATATACATTTAATCTTAGTCATTTGCCAATGATTTCTAAACGGTTCATTCCAAGCAAGTTCGGAGCAAACCCCTCCCTTCCATAAGCCTACTCTGCTCTGATTGGTCAGCTGGCCAAGCCTGTTGTGACTGGCACAGAGAGGAGTCCTTGAGCAAGTTAGCTTGCGCTACCATTGACAGAGCACCTTTATATAAAACAATAATATAGTGCTCCAATCCGTTCTTAAAATAATGACATAAAATACAAAAACACTTACAGTATGCAAGCGAATTGTGCCCACAGCTAAAGTTTAGCTGCTAAACTGTGAACACTTAAAACAATAATGGTGGATACGTTAGCCGAGTGCTAACGTGACTAACTGATGAAAACCAAATTTTGTAAACCAAAATATGTCTACTGTAATGTTTGAAGAACGACAGACAAAAGACGCTCCGTGTCTTAGCTTTTAATCAGAACACAGAACAGCTGTATCACAGGCGCAGCAGCCTAACTAATTCGCTCGTCTCTCCCGCATGAACCCTATAGCTGCCGGTGCAGCAAAATAAACTGAAATTTTACAATGATTATAAAGTCTGTGCGCTACACTACATTCTTTATTATTAAATGAAGTAATTAGAACAACGTCAGTCTACATTAATTGACACATTCTTAGGAAATAGTGGGTTCACAGCGAATTATCAGAACTATTTCAGTAAGACCGTAATATCGTGCTTTACCTGGAAACCTAAAGCTGCACTAGGTGTACATCACATATTAGCACAAAAACTTGATATTTTGAGCACTCAATTGAAAATGTACACATAACGTATCAATCGTACTTACAGGTTGTGCTTCGGAGAGCTTGTTAGTCCAAATTAAGAAGATTAAGTTAGAAGCCAACGAAGATAAAAGCCAAGATTAAAGAAGCAGTCCTTGGTAAAATTACATGCACACAACAAAAGGTTCGAATTGTATTTCTGTGGTATCCATGAACACAGCGTCTTCTCAACATAATGTAAACACACTAACTAGCGTAAGTGTTTGTGGGCAGGTCAGACTCTGTTCGTATTTCGCGGGCAGGCGGGGATTATGCAAATGTTTTACCCAGTGACATATACCGGTAACAGGCAAAAGATTCGAAAATATGACGACTCGTTAAGGCGATTCAGAATCGACTCTCTTTTGAGACAATATCTTTATTTATCATGCACTTTTTTGATTAACAACTTTGCAGATTGTTTTCATTTAAGGATAGCTACGTTATAATCTGCAAAAGAGATATTTTTCAAAAACCCATATGACCTGCTCTTTAAATGAACTTTTTGTAAGTTCCCCTGCCTTTTTGAAAGGGTTCCTAGATGTTTTCCAGAGGCTTCCGCTAGTGTGATCATCTGAACCCTAAATGGTGCCCTAGTATTTGTACACTGGGACCTGAACTATAAAAAAAACCTCAGACACTTTTTTTGTTTGTTTGTTTTCTGTTGAGGTTGCTCTGTGCCTTAAAGGCAGAGTAAGTGATTTTTCAAAAACACTTTAGAAAACTGATTCGGGCCGAATCGCAAAACAAACTTGTAGCCAATCAGCAATAAGGGGCGTGTCTACTCGTGATGTGGAGGAGAGCGCGTTCAGTGCATGGGACGGACATTAGCGAGCCGAGCGACAGAAAGATAGAGATGGCGGATAAAAAACAAAAGAGGAAAACGTCTGCGGAACGATAAGGCAAGAAGTAGGACCCGTGTAAATATCGGATCAGCTTTCCAGCGCTGGAGAGAACTCAAGGAGCGGAAGGCCTGCGATCGGACGCCGAGGTTGCTTTGTTTCTTCTCAATAGGTGAGTAACACCGTGTCTACAACAGCTCTGCCTACACTGGACGCGATCAAACAACATTGTCAGCACGTCATAAATAGAACCCGGCAGCAGTTTTCTGTCGGGATTTGTTGCGCCGCGCCGCTCACGTCCGTAGACACGGTGTAATATTGGTTTTGCTTTGTTTCACAGAACTAATCGTTGCCTGGGTTGCGTACGTATATGTGGGGCGGAGCTATCAAAATAGGGGCAAGACCCTTTTGGGGTAGGGGCGTGTTTGTTTTGGTGATTTCAAATATCAACATTGGCTACCAGAAATCACTTACTCTGCCTTTAAGGAAGAGGCCTGTGCAATGTAAGTGCATGCAGGAGTTGTCTGAATTCTTACAGTAAGGGCAATAGGGAAAACGGATACATTTATAGAGTTCCAACAGAGGGCAGAATGACTAAATTCTGGTATAGATTTTTCTGCTCTGCCAAGAGAAGACTTGGTCAATATGCATCTTGCTTTGACCTTTTATAAAAAGATGTTTTCTATAGTTTGAGTTTAATAGATAATACAGATAATCATATGGGGGTGTGTGTGTGTGGGGTTGAGCTTGATTGTGTGAAAATAAACGTGTATTGAAGCGTAATGTTTTTTAGGGCTGATGGACATTATTTCATTAAGTGAGATTCTGAGCTCTAACACACCTCCCTCTTAATTGGCACTGCCCACTCTGCCTCTTAACTACAGCTAAGCCAGTTTTGGACCTGATCCACACACACACACACACTCTTCAGATATATGAATTATATTATATTATGATATAAGAAAATGCTTCACCATGGAAACAAGACAGCTTCGACCTTGATTTCCAGTCTGTATGTCTAGTAAATCAAGTGCAAATTCCACTGAATATAAAACCCTTCCAGAATAATAAGCCAGATCTTTTTGTTACTGCAGCAGTCCTCATTCACTGACAAGTGAAGATGATGATGGTGACATTTGTGTCTTTTAAATGAATTTGACTGTTGGGTGAACCATTCCAGTTATTTCATATCATTTCCTACTTTTAAAGGAATAGCTCACCTATATGAAGATTCTGTCATTATTTACTGTCATCATGCCATTTAAAAACGGTATGACAAAGCAATAAGTTTTCCAGGTTAAAGTTTTTCAATCTGTTCTTGCCATAATATAAAAAAAGTTCAGTCCATAAAACTTGTGGATAAATTTCATGATTTGATTTCGATTCACAAGCTTTTGATTGTATTTGATTCAATATATATTCATTTGAATATAAAGGATATCAGGTATAGTGTATGTCATTTTTTCTCAAGGAAAGAAGATCTCCCGATAGCTATAAACTATACAGGGAATAATGTCAGTTGGTGCATTACTATCATATTAAAGGTTACAATGAACAACAACAGTTCAAACTATGAAATTCACATTTGCGGTGTATTTTTAGATATAATTTACACTGAAATAAAAATGCTCCCCGCTGCCACTTGAACTGAAGTGGCTATGGCGATCTGTCATGCCACAGTATTTATTGATTTGTTTGTATTTAGTGATAAAATTGACAGAATTGTTTAGTGAAGTTTTGTTCATGCATCAACAGATAACAGCATTGACTTAAAGATCACTTCTTGGGATTCAAGATTCGATATTGGTTCATTTAAAATGAGAATCGATTAAAATTGAGAAATCCATATTGTCAACCCAGCCCTACTGAATTCTTCAGCTGTAAGTTTTCTAAAGCTGTACATTATCATTTTCCTGCTTTACAATTTGGAAATGGTCAAACACAGAATGGCAGTGTTTTCATCAAATAATGACATATTTTGAATTTATTAATTTGTTGGATATAAATTTTAGTTGTTCGTTTTCTTATTAAAGTATTTATAATACTTACTGATTAATTTATAAAATGCATCAGTTATTGACCATGACATGAAAATAATTATAGGACATAATTTCAGTATTGGTTCAAAAACCTGGAAGGACATCCACCAATCTGATAACTTGAAAATGGGAATGAAGCCAAAGAGTTCAGAAGTAACCAACCATTCCCATAAAGCACTGCAAGTTAAGTAAACGGAAGTTTCCCTGCATTCTCAAACACCTTCTTGTATATTTATACATTTGAAAATTTTACATAGACTTGCAGTGGAGATCAAAATTAGAGAACAATCTATAAATACTTGATTTAAAAAAAAAAATGTATATAGTCAATCTTCATCGCTCAAAATTTGAAGGAATATTAGCTGTAGGTATACCACTGTTCTACTAACATGTTTGACAAAATAACCAAGGTATTTCCAACAAAAACCTTTATTTTGCGGAAAACACAGTGATCAAAATTAGAGAACAGTAACCATTGTAGCACGAAAGAAGATTACGACTAAACTTTTGGAGGGTTACAGCTGTCAGAAATAAGTAGGAAGTGTAGAGGGCCTTGCTTTGAATGACTTCAGCACATCTGTGGCCACAGGACATCACTATATATAGTTTTTTCAGACTGAGCTAGTGTGATCTTGGTCCACTCTTCTTCCAGTCTCTTCCATATTTCGGTGACTGTAGTGGGTTTCTTAGCCATAGCTTTGTTGCCAAGGATTTTCCAGAGATTTTCAGTTGGGTTTAGATCTCTGGGCCGGCCATTTCATTTCAATGTTCCTGGCTTCAAGGAACTGCTTTACCCGTTTTGCAGTGTGACAGGAGGCATTGTCTTTTATGAAAATTGCTGGCTGATTAGGAGATGCTTGCAGGGAAGGAACTTCATGTTGCTGAAGGATGTTCTGATAAACATTTGCATTCACCCTGCCATGTAGCGGTATAAGAGGCCCAACTCCTGCTGCAGAAAACATCCCCCAAACCTCTTTACGCACTTGGGCTTCAGTCTTTCTTCAGTTTGACACCGAACAAAATGTTTCCCATCAGACCCAAATAAATTAAACTGGCTCTCATCACTGAAGAGAACTTTGGACCAGTTCTCCTCTCTCCACACAACATGCTCCTCAGCAAAGGTGTTGAACCAATTCCCGATTTAGAGACTCTGCATTATCCTGCCTTCTCTTGCATTTGTCTTATGTGGATAACCAGTCTTTTTGTGGGACTTGAATGAATTAGTGTCATTGTAAAGCTGCTATATTCTAGAAATTACAGATTTGGTATGACAAACTTCTCGTGCAGTGGCTGAAAGTGTCATCCCTTTGGCCTCATTTGGACAACCTCCTGTCAGAGTCACCTTAGAGCGGCCCGCCATCTTGCAATCTCAGTGAAAATTAGTGGAATGCTGCCAGTTAAATAGGGTTTGTAATATAATTAAGGAAATTAGCACCAGGTACTATATTAACACCAATAACTTACAGGTATCTGTAAGTGTTCTCTAATTTTGATCCGAGTTATTTTTCAAATATTTCATTTAAGTTTTTTTATACTCCGCTTCAAATAATTTAGGAAGTATGCTTAAAAAAGCGGCCCTTCTACTCCTGTTAGGATAACTTCAAATAGGACTAAGCAGTGACCTTGAAATTTAGGAAATTGTAGGTTGTTCTCTAATTTTGTATAATGTAGTTTCAGAAGTACAACGTGGGACACATTGTAATCATGGATTTTATATTCTAGTGTCAAACAGAAGCATAATCCTTAATTATTGCGCATAAGAGTTGTGGCAAAAGTCAGGCCTGAAATGTCTAATTAAGGATGCCAGATTAACACCAATAACTTGGAGGTATCTGTAAGTGTTCTCTAATTTTGATCCGAGTTATTTTTCAAATATTTCATTTAAGTTTTTTTATACTCCGCTTCAAATAATTTAGGAAGTATGCTTAAAAAAGCGGCCCTTCTACTCCTGTTAGGATAACTTCAAATAGGACTAAGCAGTGACCTTGAAATTTAGGAAATTGTAGGTTGTTCTCTAATTTTGATCTCCACTGTATATATTGTATTTTATAGTGTTCTTATAGTTGGGTGAGTGATTAATTCACTCATACAAGATTGAGTACTATATATATTTTTTCCTTTTTCTTTTGGTGGAAAATTGGAATTGGAAAAATACTTCCAGATCCAAGGCCACTGAAAAATGTGCAGTAACTGTTGCACCCTTATTTTTCAATTTTTTGCTGTGTGCTGAAGTTACTTTCTAGTATACAGAGTCTTGTCACGTTATTTTTCTCTCTGTGCCCTACAGAATTTACAGAGAGCAACATTAATTTTTTTCCTTGACTTGAATCAAATTAACATGCAACTGTTTTGTGAGGTACATCATGTGATGGATTTGACTATGTCTGATGTGTAGTTTCTTATAATAATTTTCTCTATTTTGTTTTTTCATCTAGTTACAGAAATTGGTTTCCATCATAGCGTGACCTCTCTCCTTCACAATGCACTTCTTCTGCAGTGCTGTTGCAGAGTGTATAGAGGCAAATAATTAGCATCTAGGAACCTGCTCTCTGAAAGAGGCAGCGCTGTTAGGAGCCAGTTTTCTTGTAAATGAACAGCAGCTGGAGTTTGGAGTTGTGTGAATATTGTGTGCATATATA
>NW_015630539.1:33820-38716 GCF_001515625.1 Sinocyclocheilus rhinocerous | reverse complement strand
TATAATGTAGTTTCAGAAGTACAACGTGGGACACATTGTAATCATGGATTTTATATTCTAGTGTCAAACAGAAGCATAATCCTTAATTATTGCGCATAAGAGTTGTGGCAAAAGTCAGGCCTGAAATGTCAAACTAATTAAGGACAATTGAATTCTGGGCAGTGTGTTGATAGAGTAAGGTCTGTGAGGAATGAATAAAATTAGTCTATGCAACACAGGGCCAGATTTGCCAAAGCTGATTGTTCATGCTTGCACGTGAAATTGTTTGCAATAAATATTGTACAAATAACATTGGCTTGATTGGTGCATAACAAATGCAAAGCTGTTCCGCTAAAACATAATGAGTAAGAAGGCGAGTGGTTAAGCTGTGTTAGCATTTCAATAGGTGAGGGTTTCTGCTTGCATCATCAGCTCTTTTCTCTTTTATTCTTTTTGTCTAATTTTATCTTGGGTGCTTTGCACTTTATTTTTATACAGAAAATGAAAATATTATAAGAAATTAGGGGGAGAAACAAAGCCAGTGTGACAGGTACATGAAATGGGTCAGACCTGAACTTGCCTCTCCTACAGGAGAATGGGCTCATTGTGTTGGATTCTATATTTACTTAAATGACTAGTTAACCCAAAAATTTAAATTCTGTCATAATTTATTCAACCATATGTTGTTCCAAATCTGTATGACTTTACCGTTTTCTGCAGAACACAAAAAGGAGATATTTTGAATAATGTTCAGTTTTGGTTACCATTGACTTCCAGTGTATGGACAAAAGCACTCAAAATATAATCTTTATGTTCCACAGAAAAATTCACAGATTTAGAACGACATGAGGGTAAGTAATTGATGACAGATGTTGAATTTTTGGGTGAACTATCCCTTTAACTTAAAGGCCACACAACCACCGCCATCAGGGTTCCAAATGTAATCTGACTGCATTGTCACTCAACTGCGCATAATTAACATCCTGTTAACAGAAGCTGATGCCTGTGGAAAACATACTGCCACAATACTAGGATGCTGTCAAAACAATCTCATGAGAAAACATAACTATGATATATTTTGGCAAATTAAGAATTGGTTGTGAATTTGTATGATTTAATTTGTACAAAAATGTATGATTTTCATTAAAAAAATAATAAGCATTAAGGTCCACCCTTAAATCTAACCCTCAATGAGACGTAAACCGATTCTACAAAAGCTTACAAACTCATACAAATAAATACCCACAACATACATATTCATACAAATTTGCTAAAGATTTACCACAAATTTGCCATGAATTTGGCAAAACATAAATTGGTTACAAATTGCCTTAAAAGGCTTTTGGATATTGTGGCCAGTTATTAGGGTGTGCCATGCAGTTTCTTTGGTGTTTCTGGCTGGTTGCCCAACTCAAAAGAGACCACCCCAAGTCTCTATAGAGAGATTCTGGTCTCTAGAAATGACTCAGGTCCTTCTTTTAGTGTCAGTGAATAGAATTATTTGGCCAGTTTATCATCCACTAGATGAAAAATCATAAATCTGATCACTTTGAAAAGTAACTGCACACTTGGCAAGCACCACTAATTAGTATTGACCTCAGAAAGTACATTTCCGTTTCCGAGCCATACGTAGACTATATACATTAGGGAAGAAATATGCAAACTGCTTGTTTAACTTATGAGTGTCATCAATATTCCTGTCATAGACAGCCTATTTATGATTTTTCAGGATACTATTTAGTTCTGGATCTGATCTGTTCCAGCCCTAATATGTCTCTATTAGTTGTAATGAAACACGGTAATGTTTTACAGCACAGTGGGCAAGTGCTCATTTCATCTAAAGGCTTCAAAGATGGCAAGATCAAGAGATGGCACTGAGAAAACTAGACGTTTCTATGAATATATGAATACTATTTAAAGGGGAATGAGTTCTGTTTGAATGAAATATGTTTCTGCTGAGTGTCTGCGACATTCTGCTTCTTCGTTTTCTGTGTTATTCGATTTTTTCTTATTTCCAGTGCAGACATGTCATTATTGTAAAGGATGTTGTAATGTTGTCATAAGCACAAACAGTCATAATTACTACAAATATTATCATTATCATCGGAAAAACTGCAGTTTCAGATGTCACCTATGAATCTGCCATCTCGTCTTCATTAGCCTTCCACTCTTGCTAATAATGTCTTCGCCATTAGGACCACAAGGTAATGAAGTCGCTTTGGTTGTGGCTAGTGTTGTCAAAAGACCCGGTACTTCGGTACCAAGTCGGTACTAGAAAAATTGATTTTCACTGGTATTGGTACCGAATACTGAAATGTTGGTACCGTGACAACACTAGTTGTGGCAATTGTATTATTATTGTGATTCCTTTCTGATATGCACCGCTAATGTGACAACGGCCCTAAGAACTAAATTCTGTTGTTTATGTGTATTGTTTGTGCAAGAGATGTGCAGCTGATAGCTTTTTAACAGATGTTTTGTTTACTTTGTTGTTGATTTGGTCTAGTAAGTTTGATACTGCAGTATTGTGTGCGAAAACAGCATTTGAAAGCTCCAGCTGATCTAATGAAGAGGCAGTGAGATCAAACTGTCAGAATGAAAATCTCAGTTTGAAATCTCTGAATGTTTCTCACTGAAAGGCAGCCACCTGTGACCCACCTTTACAGAAAGACTGCATCTGTTTCCTTCAGAAAACCATCATCTGAACACAGATTATAAATGCTACATGGTCATTCCCTTAAAATAATCTTTCTATGGTAACCATAGTTTCCACTAGAATACTAAAATATTATTGAATATTGTTACACTCTTGATTTAATGGGTGCTACTATGATTAAACTCTACATTTTTATAGGCAACTTTTGAATTAGCTGCCATTGGTACCAAAAATAATTTAAATAAAATATCAGAGAAGATCCCACATTTATTATAGCCTACTTTATCAGTTAAATAACTATAGTAACTATGGTTTTTATTTGGGAACTCTGGTTACCATAAAAAATATTTTTGGTCAAAGCAAATCTGTAAATTTTGTTAAAATTTTATGATTATTTGGACCAGTAATATTGTAAACAGGGATTAAATTACCGGAATGATCCAAAACAGTATGGTTTTGTATATATATATCCATATGTGTGTATTATTTTGTGCATATTGTACATTTCATATGTGCGTATTATTTGATTGATCGTGCAGCCTATTTTTTTGTACGTTTGTTGTTTTGCATCAGATTTTAGGGTTCCCCCACCTCCAAAATTACAATTTAACTATTGTGTATACTGACACTTTGTTGAATTATATATCATGATAATTGTTTTGGTTTTCAAATGTAAGGTTTATGGTAAAAGATTGGTTCAACAGCAACATCTAAGCATTAAGTCACAGCTTCTATTCAAATCAGTGTGCACACATCAATAATTCATGATTTCAGTGTGTCCTGCCTCACTGGCTTATATGGATTACATCAGAGTTAGATCAATTGCCTGTCTCTGATATGCACCCTCCACATTTTTGTTTAAGGGATTGTACCGCAAACTCTTTAGGTACTCTTTAGAGTTTTGTGCCATAGTCTTAACAATGACACGTCTCTGCTCTAAGCTAACATCTGATTTAAAAAAAGCCCAGATGAGAGAAATCCATACTTTAGGCATCTGCTTTCTGGAATGGCGTTAATTTTTGTTTTTGGACCAGGCATGTGGTCGTTGTGTAGCGCTGGAGTGAGCCTTTTGACTGATGAAGCGTTTGATTTGATGAAGGTGGTAGATTAAAGGATCAGTACTTGCTGTTTCACTAAATTGATCCCACTGAGTAAGCACTTTGGAAAAATTAATTGATTTCACACCTTATATATCTACACTGTTTGAATGTTTTTTTCCTTTGACTCTGTGCTTGGCGTTTAATAGTAAGTGTACAAAGTTCACCCAAAAAATACAATTTTGTTATAATTTTCTCATTTGTGCCAAAGACTTATGATTTTAGATCAAAAGGGGAAAAAAAGAAAATATTAACTAGAATGACCAAGCTGTTTTGAAAGTGGATGGAGAGCAGGGACAGTTATTAATATTAATAAAAAGCCAATATGCCAGTAAACAATGATTAACACTTCAAAATAGACTTTACTGAGAATGCGGGAGTTGAAAAGCACATTGCACAAGACAATAACTGACAAAGGACAGAACAGAATAGTGAGTATATATATATATATACACATAGTAAATGAGGGAAATAAACAGGAACAGCTGGACAAGGAATAACTAATCAGTAACCATAGAAACTAATGAGAACTCATAACAGACATGACAGGAACTGAACTAAACTGGACATAACTGTGACACTATTGTTATTAAAATGGTATAAACACTCATTGATTTTTGCTGTAACAGTATTATTGAAACACAATATGTTTTTCACAATATGATTTTTTTACGCGTTTATATTATCCATAATAATGTAATTGATGTATTAATATATTATACATTTATTTTAGATTCATACATTTATAATATATTTATATTGTTTATTAATAACTTGTTTTCAGCCGTTGTTTTGACTACCCCAAAGTAAAATAAAGCATCCTGTATGAAGAAAAAAAAATCGGAATGCTTTAAAGATTGTTAATGCAATGAGAAATGATTTTTTTGTGATTGTTAAATTATTGTAACAGCCTAATAGTACCATAAATAACAGCCTAAATAGTATCATAGTACAAATAGTTACATAAAACGGGCTATTATTATTGTTATTATTATTAATAAATAATATAAATTATATTATATTATACAGGTGCATCTCAATAAATTAGAATGTCGTGGAAAAGTTCATTTATTTCAGTAATTCAACTCAAATTGTGAAACTCGTGTATTAAATAAATTCAATGCACACAGACTGAAGTAGTTTAAGTCTTTGGTTCTTTTAATT
>NW_015630539.1:29972-33464 GCF_001515625.1 Sinocyclocheilus rhinocerous | reverse complement strand
TTATATTATATTATATTATATTATATTATATTATATTATATTATATTATATTATATTATATTATATTATATTATATTATATTATATTATATTATATTATATTATATTATATTATATTATATTATATTATATTATATTATATTATATTATATTATATTATATTATATTATATTATATTTATTATATATGTGAGGTTTTACATGGTTAGCCATGTGATGTTTAGTGCAGTTTTGATTAAAAATCTGTGGTTTTACCTTGACATATTTAAAACCAATCTTGGCTAGATTAACTAATTTTATGGGAAAATAATTAAATTTGGATTGCTTGAGTAGTAAAAATCAATCAAGCCCCAGAAAGAGTTCTTGTTCTTATTCCCCAGAAAGAATTCTTATAAAAGCAGCAGTATCTGTAAATGTTGTGTATTGTGTGTGTGTGTGTGTGTGTGTGTTGCAGACGAGTGCGGTGCTGTGTTCAGGTGGATGTGCTCTGCTGGCAGTCAGCTCCTTGCTGGCCATCATCACCATCTTCCTGCCCAGTGGAGCCTGTGAGAGGAGGATCTGCACATTGACAGGATACATGCAGATGGCTGCAGGTTAGTGTCCGGCTTACTATCTGACCTCTGATCAGCGCTTAAACAACAGCCCTTAGAGGAACCAAGCTGAGTAGCATTACATGACTGATCCTAATCAAGTAAAACCCTAATCTGAGCTTTAGACGGGACCCCCCTAGACCATCAGAGGCATATTGCGCACAGAAATGGCAAGAGCTTTCCAAAATCTATGCAAGAATAGTAAAACCTCAACATATCTCTTTTTCACACTTCACTTTGAAGAATGGCTTGACTTTTCTCTTGGATCTTCTCTGTGTGATTTTGAGTACACCTAACAGCAGGGAGGAATCTTCAGAAGGGAGCAGAAACCTCCTCCTCTCACCTCCCCGTCTGATATCATGTGATACATGCTCGAGCACTGCTAACTGCTTTGGGCGTCCCATCTGAAATCTGTTGTGTTGTCAAACAACACGTTTGAAGTGTATTGTTCATTTTTGGCAGAGCAGGGGAGAAATTATACAATTTGATATGACGTGGTATAAAGCACTTGAGGCTGAATTTAAGTAGCGCTTCATATTAAAAATGCAAAGTCTTATGTTACACCTTCATTAAATGACATGAAAGAGTTTATTCAAACACTGTTTGCAGTCCATGCACAATATTTAATGTGAGCAGATCACTTCTGGGGGAAAATAACAGGTTAAGCTGGTTTTTGGAATATGGTAGCTGGCCCAAGGTGGTCTACCAGTTCTGACAACAGAAAACACTGGAATAACAATGTTGCAGCTTGTTCAATTTATTTAATGAGCTAAAGCAACACAATTTAACTTAATTTCATTGTGTTCAGTAAACCTACATATGTAAGATTGAAGTTTACTTAATCCATTTGTGTTGGGACTGCATGAATATTTTTGTTGTTGTTTTAAGCTGGGAAGTGTTTTGTTCTCAACATGCTTTGCAGGGCTGAATCAGGAGAGGAACTGTTGTAATAAAAGGAATAATTCAGCCAATTTTTTTTCAGAAAATGTACTGATCCTCAGGCAGTCCAAGATAAGATGAGTTTATTTTATCATCTGAACAGATTTGGAGAAATTTGCATTACAAAATTTGTAATTTGCATTAATTTGTAACTTGCTCACCAATGGGTCCTCTGCAGTGAATGGGTGCCATCAGAATGAGAGTACAAACAGCTGATAAAAACATCACAATAATCCACACGACTCCAGACCATTAATTCACTAGAGAAAGCTAAATTATGGATGGAGGACTCATATTTTAGCTGGAATCAACAGTTTGAAGTTAAAAATGTCTTGGTGATTAATTTGTTTATTACAAACATGCAGCTTTTCACTCCACATGATGTTAACTGATGGACTGGAGTCGTGTGGATTATTGTGTTTTTTTTTATCAGCTGTTTGGACTCTCATTCAGACGGCACCCATTCACTGCAGAGGATCCATTGGTCAGATGACCTGGGGGTGAGGTTAAATTTAGCAAATTTTTTATTTTGGGGTGAACTATGCTTTTGTGTTATTTTGTATTTTTGAGTAAAGGGAAAGACCTGTTTATTATTGTTATATTTGACATTTAAAAGAGTTTCTGTTATGTTTGTTGATGTTTTGTGGTTACAACTGTGCTGAAGACTAGAGCTTTTGGTTAGTTCATAGGTGGATGCATGTACAGTATTAAGACTGTGTAATGTCAGATTACTTTTCTTAGGGAATTAATCATTATTATTCTAGCTCAGGTTTTTGAACGGAATCGAATCTGAAGATTCGAAGTCAACCTGATTAGAACTGATTTCCAATTTGATAGTTTACACTTTTATCAACGGTCGTCCAGCGAGACGTTAAAGTCCGTGTATATTAACGATTCTGTTCATATTACTTCGTGGCCAACGACACATAAACAAAATGGTAATCTTATTAATTTTGAGCAAGGTAACAAGGATCTAGGCAGAGTTTTAACTTTAAAAATGTCACGACACCAGACAATACTTCTTTATAAATGAAACAAGAATTTATTGGCTATTCTAGATTACATTAAACTAAGCTAAAACACACATACACACATACATACACACAAAGGTTCAGGGAAATGATGTTAACGGAGTTCTGAGGAAAGCCCAAAGTTTTAGCAAGATATTCGCTACAGTTCTTTTACTTGCAACCTGAGAAAATTCATAAAGCAGAGACTTGGCTTATGTTTACTGCTTAAAATTATCTCGGCACCAGTTCAGCAGATAGAAGCTTTGTTTGTTTACTTGCGTTTGGGTGACAGCTGGACTATTTTTCTATCTATCTCAACATAATTTTCCTTATTCTTAAGATGACTACTTATCAGGTGATTACGCAAAGCTTTTCAGCACCATGTATGTTGCAGCAGTCTGGTAATCAGTGGTCTGGTAGTCGTTGCTTTTACATCTGGTCTTTTGATAACATTTGAGTGGTGTGATTTTATAGACTAAAGTATTTGCAGTATAAGAGTTTAAATTTTTTTTTTCCTATTGGCCCGGTTGGCACCACCACAAAAAAGTATTAACAAAATAAATTAAAACACTTATCGTTTTTCATTGTGCTTGACCCATGCAACTATATAAGGCTATAACACCAAATTTCAGATGCCAGTGAAATTTTACATTTGTCGATTCCAATTTTGACACCACAATAAGAACAAAATCTAAATTACAAACAATAGTATTTTTTAAATACAACAGAGCAAATGTGAATAAAATAAATGATCTATGCTTTTAAAGTTTTTTTTTTTTTAGGTAGGTCTAACAGTAGTTTTTCAAACATACTGTCAGTACAGTATACTGTATATATGCATTTTATTTAAATAAACAAACTGTTTATGTTCACTTCAGAAATAACCAATTATGTTTATGAATATACTCACCCAATATACAATGTTTTTGTGAATTTGTCCATTCAAGTGCAAGAA
>NW_015630539.1:27898-27990 GCF_001515625.1 Sinocyclocheilus rhinocerous | reverse complement strand
CACTTTATCTACTTTATCTATTAAAAGGAGTTATAAAACAGATTAAACTTCATAGGTTACAATAAACACAAAGCCTATTAAGCCTATTATTT
>NW_015630539.1:13591-27701 GCF_001515625.1 Sinocyclocheilus rhinocerous | reverse complement strand
TTACTCGTCCTTTTCCTGTTGGATATAATAGTTCCATACATTGTGCGATCACAAGACATCACGAGGTATCTATAGGTTGTGAAAGAACTTTTTTAGTCCTTGATACAAAGAAAGCTTTGTTGTCTCCTGACTGGATTAGTTTCGACCTCATGATGGCTGATAGGGGGGAGATCTTTAGGTCCTTCTGTAATATTTCTGTTTCATGATTCACGTGGTGAATCCACAGCTTATGGGGGTCTGTTTCACAAGACAGAGACCTTACAACTGTAATATTTGTTGTTTTTAGCTATGCTAATGTCAGTGCAGTGAACGGTAACGGCTTGCTTGTTCTGTGCTAGCTGCAAAAAATCTTTTAGATGTACAACATAAATTTGAGTCTCTTTCTCAAAAACACAGACTTGTATATAATTGAACCAATACAACTAAAAAACATTGAGTAAGTTCAACCAAAATTGTATATTTAAATTCAAGATAAAATAAAATTATGTAACCACTTGCCTTAAAAAACTGTAAAATCAAAAAGCCATTGTGCCAGTGACTGTACATGCTTGTCCTCGACTCTTCCAGCTGGTAGTCCAGCCAGTCAACTAGACCAACTTCGCCAGCGCAAAACCATCAGAATCTGGAATTTCTTTAGGGTTGGCTTGTTATTCCACATGGCAGGGGAATGCAGTTTACAATTTTGGTTGCTATTTCCTGGTCATTTCCTTTATACACACACCCTCTTCCATGGTTATGCAGATATTTTCTGAACACTGAGAATTTTGAGACTAAACAGCCCATCCATCTGAAGCACTTTGTTGCAGAGCACATCAATCACAAAAGCTAAATTAATAAATAAAGAAAGAAGTGTTAGCTCTCCACGCCGGTTGCTTGGCGACGACCATCGGCAGAATGTTGTGATAGCAAGGTGAGGGCACTCAGAGATTTAGTGGCCGCAGTAAAAAGACAATTACACCCTTTTAACACAGGTCAGCGGTTCAGGGATGGCCACATGCCTCGTGTAGCACTAGCCTTCATTCAACAGGCGAATACTTCTATAAACAACACCATCCTACATATCTACTTGCCCAAAAACAATCACAAGCACTCATGCTAAATAAATATTTGTTTATATGCCAGGGACATGTATATTTGGAGCACTGATTTCCAGTGTGTCCTTGATATTCTTGAGGCCTTGGAAGGTTTATTAGTTGTGGGAATACGGTACATTTAAATGCTTGTTTTAATTGAGCCTTTGCGCTCTACATTGATCATTACAGAGAAACCTTAAATAATTTCAGCAGCAGAGAACAAGTGCCTCACACTGATATATTTCCCTTTTCTAATTAGAAAGTAATGATATTTCCATAAAACTACTGTAATGGAGAATGTAAAAGGGCACAGACTATAACGGACTGCTTTTGTATTCTCTGAGCATCGATAGAAGCATCTTTTCAAGGGTAAGACACTAGTAATCAACTTCAGCTCCGATAGATGCCCTCTTCCAAACAGACAGCCCTGCAAACAAAAGTCTTTCAGCAAGTTTTCACACTAAAATATTTGCCAATTCACCATTTTGAAGAAAGTTTTCTCTCTTTTTTTGCTGTTTTTGGAGAAAATTTGGAAATTAATAAGCCTCTAAACTAAAGTTTCTGCGTGTTTGCTTGGAGGCAAAAGACATGTAGATGATTATTTTTAATATTTTATGCACTGTTTTGCTTACTGAAAATCAGTCCCTCAACATTGCTTTTAGAGTATGAGCAGATATTACTTTCTGCCAGTCAGACTATCAAACTGTAATAAACTACAAAACAGATATAATTAGAGTATAACGCTGCAGCGCAGTGATTCCCACTCAACAGTTCGCAGGGGGTTTTGAATTCACTGTTAGTTCTTTTTAAAGGAAAGATTCTCTGTGATTTCACTCTTTAGCTTAAAATTTATTAAAGGCAAACAAGCTCAGGTGTCTTATTAAAGGAAGAAGTCTTTTTTAACCCTTTAACTTTCACCCCTAAAAGGAGCTAATGAAAAAATTATTTAACTTCAAATTCTTATTAGTAGACATCTAATAAATAGCCCCAGGCACTTTTTTTTTTAAATGTATGTTTTATATAAAACTCTACCGTACGGTTGAGCTGTCAGTCCATGGTAAATCTTGATTTAAATTCAGAGAACTATTTCTATTAGTTATTTTCCAATAATAAACATTCCTTTAACTTTATTAGTATATTGGATACATTTCATAACCTTCAGGGTCCACAAAGACAAAAAATTATATTTAAGCATATTTTGCTATATTTCTGTTCTTTACCCTCTACCCTATTCACAACAACATTATGGTTTCATCCCTACTTCCTTGATTGCTTGTTTGACCCTATTATCTGATGACTGACCAGCACCATTCTCCCTTCTGTGTGACTGACTTAAGTTTGTAAACTGCTGCTGTCACTTGAAAACTGGAAATTCTCAAACCCCCGATGGCAACAGCAGACACAGAGATGGGGCAGTACAGCTGTGGAAAGATTGCTCTCTCATCTCTTCCTTTTGATAGATTTATTCCCTATCAAATTAAGCTCAACCGTACGGTAGAGATATCAGTTAAAGGGTTAATAATAGTTAGCAAGGTAGTTGTTAAATTTAGGTATGGGGCAGGATTAAAAGGATCTAGAATATGATCATTTAGAATAGGGCATTAATATGTGCTTTTTAAGTACTAATAAACAGCCATTATGCTAATAATATGTATGTTAATAAGCAAATCATTAACAGTGAGAATTGGTCCTTAAAATAAATATTATCTGATGACTGACCAGCACCATTCTCCCTTCTGTGTGACTGACTTAAGTTTGTAAACTGCTGCTGTCACTTGAAAACTGGAAATTCTCAAACCCCCGATGGCAACAGCAGACACAGAGATGGGGCAGTACAGCTGTGGAAAGATTGCTCTCTCATCTCTTCCTTTTGATAGATTTATTCCCTATCAAATTAAGCTCAACCGTACGGTAGAGATATCAGTTAAAGGGTTTTAATGTCAGAATCTATTGTGAAAGTTTATGTTAAATGATATCCAGGATTATATCAGCATTTTTTGTAGGAATCGGCCAGTCCTGAATATGTATGGGCAGACATTGGATATTTAATTGCTTTTCTCTATTTTAAGATATAGGTAATCATTTAGCACAAAGACTCCTGAATTTCTGTGTGCATAGTTTTCTCTTGTTTGGATATACTGCATGGTCACAATGTTGCTCTTTGTATTCCAGAGCTACAGTTTAGCATCCTACTGTAACTTGTGTACTTGTAAAGTTTAAAAACATTGATGGCTGGAACAGCACACAAGAAGTATACAGCTGATATTTGCAAACCGCTTTCACCATGTAAAGCTTTGATTTTTTTTCACAATGGGGACAGGATTTAGCTATTCTTTTTGTACAAAACTATACAAAAACAGTATGTTCTGCTGCTTGATTTTGTAAACCAATATATATCATATTATTTTCATTTATTATCATAACCATAAAAACACTGGTTCGTCTAAATAGTCTTATTCTATTTATTCACCTGTAACAGCCAATGAATCTGAGGTCTTGCACATTTGCAGAAAATATCTGACTTCTATGATGAAAAATAAGGTAGATAGTTGCCCATCCATTTACTATGGGGAATACAAAAATACGTTTTCAATTCAGTGTCCATTTTTGAAAGAAAAAACTTGTCTAAAATGATAAAAGCGCAGGGTATTGAGGATAATATGTCTTTTCATTCAAGTTAAACCTCATATACATTTAGATTTAGGTTAGTTTGACTTAATAAACTGGATAGTGACATAATACATTAATAATACAGAAATAATACGCTTGTAAAGATATATGGCTATTTTTCTCTGCATATGTGTGACAGAAGTGTAAGTTTATAGATTTTTAACCAGTTTTGTATTGTTACAGTGTCGATGTTATAAGTAATTTAACAATGGGTACTATTTTGTTTGTGCTACCTGCACCAAGATATGCCTGTTTATTTGACAGCTCCAGGGCTTTTATGAAAACTACTTCCACGCTTGTGTATTACTTCTCACGGATACTCTGATCAAGCATTATGGGTGTTGTTTTTCCTACCTTTCCTTCCTTTTTCCACCACAGGTCTTTTTCTGTTTTCTCTAGTCGTGTAGTAGCATCGATTAACAAAAACAAATCATGTTTCTGAGTAGACAGCCAATGTATATTAAAACCCCTATTGTGTGCAGTGATTTACCACTTTAAGACATGCCTTGGCCTTGCTAGACTTGAAACTTGACTTGAACTCTGTGTCAAAAACACGTGTTGATCAAGATTAGTTGTTGGTTAGCTGCTGATGTATCAGATTTTCTCCATGTCTTTTATCTATGCCTGTGTGTCCTGTATCCAGATTAATTATTATATAAGTCACACTGAATCTGCCTCATATTAAATCCTTCTTGTACTCATGCAATATAAACCATCTCATAAGCATTGGAGAGTCTGCTGCTTTGTCTACATTATGTCCCGCACACAGGTAAGAAAAACAACTCCGTCTGGTTTGCAAACCCAGTGTAATTTTAGAGCAGCGCACGTAATAAGAAATTTTACTCTCTGGTGTGTTCACTTTTTTGTCTGTATCTTCATAAACAGGTTATTTTATAGCTAAAATATGGATGTGAAGATCACAAGAGAGAGTGTTTGTTTGCTGATGTGAAATGAGGGAACTGAAGCATAATGGCCCTGAGAAAACAATGACGGTATTATGCAGAGGAAATGATAGCAGAGCTGCATTTAATGTGATGATGGCAACTTCACAGTTATTCACAACAAACAAGAGCCTCTAATGGCACTCAATGATTCCTCTCTCTCTCTCTCTCTGTGTATGTGTGTGTGTGTGTGTGTGTGTGTGTGATTGTGATTGTTAGTGTGATGATATATACATGCCGCACATGGAGTTCGCAGAGAAAATTTTCTTTGGAGTAAACCGAATGTAAAAGTAAGTGGAGAGAATATTGAATCAATCAGTGACCTTTCTCTCACTTTTTTGGTGAGTCCCTGATAAATTTATGCCCTTTCTCAATGCCAGACTTGTAAAAGATCTGAGAGAATTCGCCTTGACTGGAAATTGAAAGGGAAAAAAGAAACTAAGAGAAAAATGATAAATGATGTAAGATGTTTACAGGAAAGTCTTGATGGAAATATTGAGTTGCGTGATCTGCTTTCCTCAGGTTGTTATTTATGGTTGAGCCATCTTCTAGATGTCAGTATGCCCTCCTATGTGAAATGAATGGACGGTCACAGAATGCAGTGTCCAGTGTGTGTTAACTGAAGGTCTGTGTGTGTGTGTGTGTGTGCTCATCTGGGTGAGGTTGTGTGAACTGGGCACACTGCAGCTTTGACCCATTTGCAGTTTTTCCAAAGATACAGAGACCGAGTTAAAGAGAGTGAGAGAGACCGTACTGTCTTGCTAATAAATTATGATTCCTTTGAAAGAGTCAATAATGGAAAAGTATGTCTCTCTCTCTCTCTCTCTATTATACAGTGTTGGGTTTTTGTTTCTGTATTGGGCTGCTGCGCGAATAGAGTCTTGTACTTTATTTCTGCCCTTCATTACAAACAGCAATGTTTTTTTACCTTCATCTCAATAATTATATGAACATGTGCACTTGTAAATTTAACAAAATACAATGATTCCAAAATTAGCTTAACCCAACCTCTTGGTTACTACATTATTCCCATACTTTATTTAGCATTATTTTGTGGGTTTAACAAATTTACTAATCAACTTTTTTATTTGTTTGTTTGTTTTTAACAACTAAAATAAATTGTTTAAGAGATTGGGAATGCACCAATCTTAAAAGTTTGGCCAATACTGATAATTTGCTGATTAAGATAATTATTTTCATGTTATGTTCAATAAATAAATGATATATGATATTGTATACTACACAAATGTGTACTACATTATGTCTGAATAAAGTAAAACGCTAAAATGAGTTTGTTTTGCAATTTAGGCATCACATTTTAATTTAACTTTGAACATTTAAAATATTTTAATTGAACCTTTATAATGTATAGAATAAAACGTATGTTCATTATGGTATTTTCTAAATATGTAACTCTGTAATTAATTAATTAGTTTTTAAACAAATTAAACAAATGGCATGGGTAATCTAAATGCAAAATTGATAGAAATTAGATTGTTGATTGTAATATCAACCAATACCAATATCCGGTATGGGACCAAAATATTGTGCATCCCTATAAAATAGTAATAATAAAGAATGAGTAGGTGTATACTGTTGTATTACAAATTTATAAAATGTTATATCTAGGTTCCAATGTAATAGTATATAAACTGAAAAACTAAGGTGAAGTACATTGTATTTAGCATTTAAGGTAAATGACATCAGACAAATGATTATCTTAAGCAAAGTGTAGCAAGAGGTTCCTGTCTGTTCCTGTTCTCTTATTGTTAGTCAAATGAACCAGATTACTGAGACCATCATCTTTTGTTTGTAATGGCTCTGGAAAATACCGGTGTCGGGCTGATTCCTGTACTTCATTTGCATGCTTTGTTTAAGGTAGTCACCCAGGTGCTTTGTCTCCATTTCTAAGCACTGCCCCCTTAAAATGTATATAAACTACAATGTATCACTGCCTTAGTCAGACTTTTGATGACTGCAGCGCCACGCAGCGCGTTCTCAATAAAGAACTCTGCTGAAGATACCCAAGAGTCTCCTGGTCTCTGCTTCGACGAGGAAAAAGTTTCCTACAATACAAAGTTTTTATGCTATTATAATGGTTTATTCATCTTAAATAGACTTTCTCAGACAATAGAGAAATAAAACAGAAAACATTTATTGAACAGGTTGTTTAGCAGCGCTGTAAATGATGTATATCTATGATACTATCAGGGTACGTCCTCTCCATCGGGTACAGAAGAGTGTACAGGCGCTCTGTGATCCTGCTTCTGTCTGCAGAGTCTCCTGGGATGTATTTAGCTGGAGATGGAAGTGCATTGATGTCAGGCAAAATGTTCACAATCTCTTTTCAGACTGGGTTGGTTGCCCTGACAATCTGATGCTGGTGGTACCAAAGAAAATCATTCCATCCTTTCTCTCTTTCACTGCAGTAAAGCTGATGTGTTTTTGTCAATGATAAAATTTTTTCTCCTGTCCCAAAGAAATACTTCACAGTCACTATTCTCACTATTTCACTATTCTCACCTCATATTGTGGAACTCAACATGAAGATGTATTGAAGAATGTTTACGCTGCTCTTTACCATAGTGAACAGTGACCAGTAGGGACCAATGGCATCTGTTTGTCCAAACAATGGATGACGGGAACCCTTGTGAAAAAGTAAACTTTAACATACTTTTAAATAGAGTACTTATTATGGAAATAATAATCTTTTAGGGTATATTTAATTGTGAACTGGATGCAATGTTTTCAGACACTTAATTGCATGATTAATCACAATGAACCCAGTCTCTTTGCTATAACCATGCATATTAACTAATCCTGTACTGTCAACATGAAACAAAACGCTGTTTGCAGTCCAGCACGTCTATTATGCTTATTAGGCTTATTAGTGGTGATTGCAGGATTCCCTGCTCTAATAATTTCCAGTTTAAGTGCAAACACTCATCTCTTATTCTCTCTTTTGTTATCTGTCTCGTAAAATTCTTCTCGCTCACAGTATGCGTTGTTATTCCCACTCTTTTCCCCACTTCAGTTGGTTTTTCACTTTTGATTTATCTCTCTTGAAATAAAATGTAAATAGAGACTGATCTTTCTGCCTCTGCTCCCACCCCATTGCTCTTAAAAGAGTGTCGTTATGCTGAGGAAACCGTGGACCACTGTGTCAGCTCTCCCCAGGGCCAACGGAAATGCACAGCTACACGAACATACGAACAGTTCAGACTTTCATAAACATCACTGCAGGACTGAGGTCGGTGCTTGAGGACTGATTTGATCTTATTCAATGTTCTGAACAAGTTGTTTTCCCACAAACATGCCAGTTAAATACCAGTAACAGTATATACTGTATCAGTCAAACCTTCCTACTGTAAGTGTCATCCAATCAGAAATCGGTGACTTCACAATCAGATATTAAAGAGGCTCTGGCAGCCAGACTGATTGGCGGAAATGCAGCTTCTTTGAGTATCTCAGACAAAGCTAATGAGGGCCATGGGATATTCGTAATGAGACAGGGGAGTTATTCATTGAGTTTGCTCCCGCTGTGCATGATGGAGCTCACACATAGAGGAGAAAAATAATAGTGTGTGTGTGTGTTCGTAAGAGAGAATGTGTGTGACAAGGTCTGTATTAAATGGAGAGATCTATCTGTTAGCATTCCCATTCATGTCAATGGCAAGTATTTGCGTGCAGGTTTATTCAGGCAGTAACCTGAGCCATAAATTGGTTTCTTAAACTTCAGGCACTTTTATGAGACATCTGATGTGTTAACAAAAGAAAGACATCCAGGTAAATATCATTCAACATAGTAGTTTTTTTAAATTTACTATCAAGCTGCAATTTTGTAGAACAATATTTAAAATAAGCAATGAACCCGCACAATATCAATACTTGCTAATTCTTAAACTTTTTTAAACGCAACGTTTCGGTCCACTGACCTTCATCAGGCAAATGTGGACCGAAACGTTGCGTTTAATAAAGTTTAAGAATTAGCAAGTATTGATAGTGTGCGGGTTCGTTACTTATTTTTGATTCAACTTTTTGTTCCCATGCACCTATCGTCGTTTCAGGTGTGCTGAGTTTACGTTGATTGAGTAGAATAATATTAAAAAAGTGAAAATATTAGAGGGTTAAGATGATTCCTGAGGGGGCCCAATGCAAACAAACCCCCATCCATAATACTATGTTGTTCCCTCAGAACACCACAGTGCATGATTTATAAATTAATACATTTTAACATTTGCATCACATAACCAACTCCATGTGTATTGATTTTCTGACATAGTAAACTTGCTCGGTAACTCACCTTGTACAGCACTACACTTGCAATGCTGAGTGCTCGGGTACGAGTCCGGTGAAACACAATTCGACAAAAGAGCTCAAAAACATGTAGAAGCAGGCAAAAACGGCATGGTTGCTTCAGTAAATGTGTTTTTATCTCATAATTGCTTTCGTTAAAGGGATAGTTCACCCAAAATTTTAAATTTGAACATTCCATGTCATCAGCCTCACAGGATGACCTCCATAATCATCACCTATTTTATCTGAGTGGTACAGAAATTAAAAGCATGCAGGGGATCCAAACTGAAACAAATTGTAATCATGAATTGTAAATAACAAAAATAAGATACCAGACCTAGAAACCAGAGGTAAATAATGCTGCCAGCCAACCCTCCCACCCCCCAACCAAAACATTAATTGAACATTATAATTCCTAGATCTAATTCCGCAACAGAGGATGATCGCAGATAAAACAAAGACAAACGGAAAAACTTCCAAAGTATGCGAACTAACAAATAGAGTCGTATACAAAGTGGGTGTAGCCCCCTTTTAAAAGAAATTCAGAAACAAAAATTGTCAACAATTGTGTACGTTATCCGACTTTGAAAATAAATAAATAAGTAAATAAAAATAAAACAGAATGGAGTGTGCAATTATACTTATAAGTCCAGTTCAACCTCGGGTTTTGCACATACGATATAAAACTAACAAAGTTTTCTATTTCTTACCCGAGGGAGAGAAAGGAACGTCTTTGCACATTATTCTTCACCCCAGTGAGTACGGTAGAACTCATTGGCTTCCTCTGGCGTGCCGAAGAATTGCGTTTTCCCTTCGTGAGTAACACGGAGCCTTGCAGGGTACAAGAGACCGAATCTGACTCCCTTCTCGTATAGCCGAGACTTCACATCTTTAAACGCCGCTCGCTTTTTCCCCAGCTCAGCGCTGAAATCGTCGTGGAAAAACACCCTGTGTCCGCGAAAGAGCAATTCCCGCTGTTGCCTACTGAATCTGAGGATGCGATGCTTGTCCTGGAAAAAGTGAAAAAGAACCAGAAACACTCTGGGTTTGGCCTGCTTGGCCCTTGCATCGTTGGTTGGGTTGGGTCCGACTCGGTGTGCACGAGAAAGAACAAGAGGACTCGTGAAGAAGTCCTTCCCCATTACTTCCTCAAAAAAATCAGTCATAAATTTAATCGGGTCTGATCCTTCCAACTTTTCAGGGATGCCCACCACTCTCATGTTAGATCTCCGTGATCGATTTTCGAGATCATCCAACTTTTCCTTCAGAAACACGTTCTCTTTCCGTAGCGCGTCCATTGAAACCTCGACATTCGCCAGCCTGTCACTGTAGTCATTTAGTCCATCTTCAACCTCGCGAAGTCGTTCGTCATGAGCTTCGTAATATGATTTCACTTGTTCCAATGTCGCGTTCACAGGTGACAGTGCACCAGCCAGTTCTGTTTTTAAAAGTGAGTGAACTACTTGCGTCATGTCGGAAAGGAGCGCTGACCGGAGTTTTTCGAGATCTTCAGGTAAAGCCGTTAGGCCCTCAGAGGGTGGTGATATTTCGTCGGCCTTGCTCGAAGAAGCTTCGCCGTCTCTGTCGCCAGTTTTATTCCGAAGTTGCTTTCTATTCGCCATTTTTGTTCCGCCGTGACTTCACGTAATATCAGCTACCAGATAATCGATTGTATGGAATATATATCGAAAAATAACAACCAAATGACCAAAAGAGGTCGGGAGCTACACTCGCGTGCGTCTACTCACGCCATGCTTAACCCGGAAGTCTGTGTATGTTTTTTTTGACTCTCAAAGCTGTGATTCCCATTCACTTCCATTATATGACTGACAGACTGCAACGGTTTGAGTTAAAAATCTTCGTTTGTGTTCTACTGAAGAAACAAAGTCACCAACATCTTGGATGCCCTGGGGGTAAGCAGATAAACATATATTTTTCATTTTTGGGTGAACTATCCCTTTAAAATTATTTATTAGGTTTGGGCTGGGTAGTGTAAGGGGTACAATATTATAAAGCATTAACTTTTTAGTACCACTCACCAACATTTAATTTACAAACTGCAATGACTGTGCATGTACAAAATTAAAAAAACAAAATGTTGGCACATTTATGTTCATCTGCTTCGGAGAAAACTGAATGTGCTTTTTAGCACCACTCACTGGAACTGTCACTTTGAAACTGCCACGAAACGTGCAAAAAGCAACATACTATCATTATCATAAAATTATCATTCTGTGCACAGTAACATACTACATACTGATGTGTATTTGAGAGGGACAGAGAGAGTGAGTGAGTGTGTTGTGTGTGTGTGTGTGTGTGATAGCTGGCTTCCTCACTTCTCTCTTATCTCACTTTTCTCGCTTTGAATGTCTTGAGTTATGGTTGTCATTGGCTTCTTGTTTGCGGTTTAGGTTGTTGCAGGTTTATTTCGTCATGCGTGCAACTGGAGCCACAGTCCAAACTCTACAGCATAACACACAAACACATTCAGAGAAATACGATGAGTGACTGTCCTGTGTTGACACAGTTGCTAAAGCGTGTGTGAATTAAAGCTGTTTGCATCCATTTGTTTGGCTAGCTCAGCTCGTGTTTCATACTATGGATGACTAATTTGCTTGTGTGAATGTGTGCAGAGAAAGAGTGAGAGGCAGATGAGAGTGCCAGTTGAGTTATGATATGCATTCCTCTTGTTTGACTGTAATGTATTCAGTCACATCTCACTTCTGGTGCCTGGAGCTCACTGCACTGGGAGCCTCAAGACCATCCCTATCTTTCTCTGTCTATCCTTTGCTTCAACCTGTCTGTGAACACAATTCTTCTCGCCTTAAAATGATAATTTTCACAATCTATCCAACAGCATTTCCTTTGTTTGGAATTATTCTTACATTTTATTTTCTCTCCATCTGAAATCATCAGTCATTTTTGTCTTGTGTTGTCTGTCTTTGTGTATCGCGCCTCACTTCTTCTGCCTTTCTGTTCATTTTTATGTCTGTATGCATGACTTCCCTTTCAGTTTGAGATGTGTCCTCCTCTCTTGTCCCAAAAATCCCAGTCTTCCCTCTCACTCGTTTTGAGGAAAAGACAGCTGATGCTTTATAAATAAGCATCAGCGTCTCACCTGTGGCTTAGCATGACTGTGTGTACTGTTTGTTTATTCTGTTTGTGTACATGTTTGTGGATGAGAATATGGCAGTGGTAATAGGATTGCTGATGTACGTGATGTTTGTGGCCAGAATACAACTGTAAGCAGAAGCACTATGTTAATAAACACTCCAACCAGTTAAAACAATAATGGTATGAAATATTGTTCATGTTTATATCAGTTCTCAGAGGTCTCTCTCCAGTCCTTTGATTTTCTTATTTGATTAACCACATTTTGTAATGTTTTTATAAGATTGACATTATATTGACATGATCACGCAGTTAGTCCAGATTTGTTGGCTGCACTTCCATGATGCCAATCTCCCATTCCACCACATCCTGACTGTGGAGGCCATTTGAGTATAGTAAGCTCATTGTAATCTTGCTGGAAGTTGCCATCCCAATATTGGTACACTGTGGCCATAAAGGGATGGACATGGTCATCAACAATAATCAGGTAGGCTGCTATGATGCTAAATAATGCCAACTTGGGCCCAAATTGTGCCAAGAAATATCCATTATATCCAATTTTTTATTGTCCAATTGTGGTGAGCCTGTGAGAATTATAGCCTCAGTTTCCTGTTCTTAGCTGACAGGAGTGGCACCTGGTGTGGTCTTCTGCTGATGTAGCCCATCTGCTTCAAGGTATGATGTGTCGTACATTCAGAGATGCTCTTCTGCATACCTTAGTTGTAATGAGTGGTTATGTGAGTTACTGTTGCCTTTCTATCAGCTCGAACCAGTCTGGGGTGCTTTTCCCAAAATGGTTGGAAGTTCTGCTGAACTTTTCTGGTAACAACAGAATTTGCGACCAGTTGCTTTTGGGAAATGCACCACAGGCCACTCTCCTCTGACCTCTGGCATCAGCAAGGCATTTTCATCCACAGAACTGCTGCTTTCTGGATTTTTTTTTCGGGCCATTCTCTGTAAAACCTAGAGATGGTTGTGCATGAAAATCCCAGTAGATCAGCTATTTATGAAATACTCAGACCAACAACCAAAGTCACTTAAATCGCCTTCCTTTCCCATTCTGATGCTCAAGCTGAACTTCAGCAGATCTTCTTGATCATATCTACATGCTTAAATGCATTGATTTTGCTGCCATGTGATTGGCTGATTAGATATTTGCGTTAACAAGCAGTTGAACAGGTGAACCTAATAAAGTGACTGGTGAGTGTGTGTACATACAGTATATGCTTAATGGCCAATCAAGCACAGTTCACTGATGCCAATAATTTCAAAAGGCAATAGACTATATGCACGGTTACTTCCTGGTTTTAGATAAGTGAGCTCAGTCATTTCCGGGCAACTGTCAAGATCAGCTGAGCTATAAGTGTAGTGCCTTTGCTCGGTTTCTCTACATAATCCATTCACAATTTGAAGAAATGTTAGTTTGTCTAAGAAGACCAAATGTCCATGTATACAGTTTCAGGAATGACAAACGCGAGTGTAAAAAATTACACAAGTGAATCCGCTAAATTGTTCCGCGAGTCATTGCTATGATGACATCTGACAAGCTGCTGTCAAAAATAGAGCTGTGCATTAAGTGATTCAGAGTAAATTCAGAGTAACAAAACTACAGCAGCAAGTCTGTTTTGGTTGAATATATTTAACAGCTTCTACAGTTAAAGATAAAACTTTAAAAAATTAGTTTTTAAATTAAATAAAAAAATATTTCAAAATATTTAATGCATTATTATTGAATTATTATACCATTAATAATTAACCTATTTAATTTGTAGTTAAAGGGATACTCCACCCCAAAATGAAAATTTTGTCATTAATCACTTACCCCCATGTCGTTCCAAACCCTTAAAAGCTTAGTTCGTCTTCGGAACACAATTTAAGGTATTTTGGATGAAAACCGGGAGGCTTGTGACTGTCCCATTGACTGCCAAGTAAATTACACTGTCAAGGTCCAGAAAAGTATGAAAGACATCGTCAAAATAGTCCATCTGCCATCAGTGGTTCAACCGTAACGTTATGAAG
>NW_015630539.1:5658-12574 GCF_001515625.1 Sinocyclocheilus rhinocerous | reverse complement strand
GCTTCATAACGTTACGGTTGAACCACTGATGGCAGATGGACTATTCTGACGATGCTTTTCATACTTTTCTGGACCTTGACAGTGTAATTTACTTGGCAGTCAATCGGACAGTCACAAGCCTCCCGGCATCCATCCAAAATATCTTAAGTTGTGTTCCGAAGACGAACGAAGCTTTTCGGGGTTTGGAACGACATGGGGGTAAGTGATTAATGACAAAATTTTCATTTTGGGGTGGAGTATCCCTTTAACTAGTCAAGTATTTAAATAATTAACCCTTCTAGGCTGTTGGTGTCTGTGCTTATTTATTTATTTACTTTTTAAATGACATGAGACTTTGTGACTTCCTGCACTTGCTATACACTTTATACTTCAGTACAGTAAAAGTACTACAGAGGAGACGAATTGTTGAATAAAGTCGTTATTTTTGTTTTCTTTGCGTACAAAAAGTATTCTTGTTGCTTCATAACGTTACGGTTGAACCACTGATGGCAAATGGACTATTCTGACGATGTCTTTCATACTTTTCTGGACCTTGACAGTGTAATTTACTTGGCAGTCAATCGGACAGTCACAAGCCTCCCGGTTTTCATCCAAAATATCTTAAGTTGTGTTCCGAAGACGAACGAAGCTTTTCGGGGTTTGGAACGACATGGGGGTAAGTGATTAATGACAAAATTTTCATTTTGGGGTGGAGTATCCCTTTAACTAGTCAAGTATTTAAATAATTAACCCTTCTAGGCTGTTGGTGTCTGTGCTTATTTATTTATTTACTTTTTAAATGACATGAGACTTTGTGACTTCCTGCACTTGCTATACACTTTATACTTCAGTACAGTAAAAGTACTAAAATGTGTTACAATAGTCATTTTATAATAAATCCAAAAGCAAGACGTGAAAAAAAAACTAGGGAGTTGAAATGGCAGCTGAGCTAATGAGTGATCATCTGCATGGAGAGGTTTCTCTGTGAGGGTCTGAAGAATATCTACCTATATATATACCACAACATCAAATGACCTTTTACCAGATGTTGGCTTATCTTTATGCGTAAGTTCTAAGAACGCTCCTTGCATGTAGTCAATTAAATATGGACCAGTTAACCAGGAATATACCCAATATTTTGAATCCAGAAACAACAGTGTGTTCATCTACAGTCTGTTTCAGTGTAACATGATTTCCCAATTCCCATGCTCTCTGTTCTACATAGTGTACAATATTAGATTTGGCCCATCATTGGACCATCCCAAATCACAGTACGTTGAAAATAGCATGTGAAAGGTGCTCAGATGGCATACTGTTTGCTGTGTTTTTGACTTGTGCATTTGTGCATTGGCTAATATTGCCCACAGCCCTTTGCATAAGAGTGGAGGAGTTTGTGACTGTTCTCATTTGACATTTTTAGTTACAACTATAAACAAATGGAAGAAAAGAACAGGGGAAAAAGCAGCCCCATCAGTTTTTAAATGTATGACCCCCAAAACCTAAATAGTGAATTTCGATTCTAACACTTGCAAACAGAGCAAAGAGGTCTGTAGTAATATATATAGCCTTGGCTGCTTGAGAAGCTGCCTTCATTACCTCTTTCCTGGTTAGAAATGTTGTAGGTTTGCAGTATGTTGTGCTCTTAGACCCAGCACTGTGTTTCTTTACCTCCACACTGAATCTGTTGAGCTGGCGCAGCAGCTATGTTAGCAGTGTTAACTCTTGATGGCAGTGCTGGGAGTGATATGATGGTGCAGGGTCTGACCGTGCTGTATTAGTGCACAGCTCTATAAATAACAGACTGTCAGTCCTCCACCATTGCGTTCCTCTAAATCTTTCATGCTCCGAGGGACTCAGCAGAAATGTCCTCACCTCGGATGCTGCACCTTGTCTTTTTTTCTCATTTCTGCACCGGTTATTTTATGGCTGCCACATGATGGGGAAGCGTTTTGTGGAGAAGCATTTTTCATTAGTCCTGCCGCTCTTATACTGCTTTCTTTGCAGTTTTAAAGAGAGGGATCACCCCAAACGTTCACCCCAATTTTAATTCAGTTATTTACTCATCCTCATGTTGTTCCAAACTCGTATGACTTTTTCTTCTCTGGAACAAAAGAGTATTAATATTGTTATTTTACATAAAATGACACTTCACAATGACCACAGCTATTGAGCTCCAAAAATGTCTAAAATAAATAAATAAATATGAACTAACTCATGAACAATGAATATAACTATTCATTGGGTTCAAATAGTAAACTTTGTGTACAAGTTGCTGTCTGTGTCCCTAATAGATTGGTGTTCCTCTTTGACAGCTCTGGTCATTATGACAGCAGAATAACATCTGGTCTCTAGTGTGCAGATGAGATGAGATGACAGCACTAGTACCAAACATGATGACTGACAGCATGAGTTCACAGCTGCAGGTACACTAGAGAGGAGGTCTGAACAACTCATCCTTGAATTTTGAGTGACAGTGAGGTTTTCCAGTGCCACAGTTTGCAGGAATGCCGTATAGGACACTCCACAGCCTTATGCAGAGACCCTTCACAATATATGAGCCAATAGTAATCTACTCTTCTATACTAGCATATATTATTACTTAACTATTAGCCATATCAATAATATACTATTAACAAAATACCATGCTGGTCCAGGAAAATGTCAACTAGTTAATGTTGTGTTGGTTTAGTTCTTATTTAACCAGTTGACCAGCATAGCCATGATTTAATATACCAGACTGTACATTTTAAATATATTTTGAATTTTTTGAATTTTGTTAAAGTCACTATTTTGACATATGTTTGAGTTAAATGGCTTCTTGAACAAGAACAAATGTAGGGAGAGCGAGATTTTGTTCATAAGGAATTGATTGGATAGTTGGATCATTGTCGTTTGCTACAGTAATTACTGCTATCTCATGTACTCATAAACACTGCAATATTCCATAAAAAATAAAAAATGGTCAATTTCGATTTCATGGTAACTTTTAGGATGGTAATTGAAATGTATGTAGGCATAGATCAAAGAAATATGTTGTTTTTTTGGCATCAGCCATTGTAATCTTCCTAGCCAAACTGGCAAAAACTTTCAATACCTGTAAGTTCTAAAGTTCTCTGAATAAAGCAAGGTCATTCTGCTAGAAGTACCTCGTACTCTCAGACAGCTACATAAGCATTCTCCAGACACATACAAGATTCAGACCAAAAATCCCTGCTGAGAAAACAGATTAGAGTAGCCTAAAGGGGTTACCTAGCCTGCAAACTACCTTAGGCTGGATCAAGCTGTTTTTGTTTTTCAATTTAAAGTGTTAATTTAATAAATTGTGATAAATTAGCATGTAGATATGGAAGTAAAACAAACACTATATCAACATATAAAGCTACTTTTTATAATACCTTTTTAATGCTTTAAACAAACTCATATGTCATAATCCTTTAAAAGATTAGTTTTATTTCGTGGCTTTTCTCAGCAAATAATAATATGCACAATTAATTGTGTATTAATTAATCAGGATATCATGTAATTCAGTTGATTGCCCTTAAAGGAATAGTTTGTTTCTTCATCAGAACAGATTTGGAGAAATTTAGCATTACATCACTTGCTCACCAGTGGATCCTCTGCAGTGAATGGGTGCCGTCAGAATGAGAGTCTAAACAGCTGATAAAAACATCACAATAATCCACAAGTGATCCACACAACTCATATCCATCCATTAACATCTTATGAAGCAAAAAGCTGCATTTTTGTAATAAACTAATTCATCATTAAGACGTTTTTAACTTCTAACTGTTGTTTCCAGCTACAAAATGAGATATCTCTATCCATAATACTGCTTTCTCCAGTAAAAAAAGTCATCTTGTCTAAATCAGGAGAGAAATATGCACAGATCAAGCACCATTTAAAAACAGTCCAAAACAGTTCTAAACAAATATTTTGTTGGATTTTGATGTGAAAGGACAACAGGGGATGGACTTTTTCACTGGAGGAAGCATTATTATGGATTATGGACTATGGTGTTTTGGCTAGAGGCAACAGTTTAAAGTTAAAACACATAAATGATGGATTTGTTTCTTACAAACATGCAGCCTTTCAATTCACGAACTGTTAATTGATTGACTGGTTTCGTGTGGATTTTTGATATGAAATGATATTAGCCAATCGTGGCAGTGGTCGTTTACATTGAAGTCTAATGGCAGACACGTCCCTTCTATCTCAATTATGACCATTTTTGATGGAACCCCCCCCAGAGATCATAAGCACACCTCAGGAAACATTGTAAAATCATTTAAAAAGTATACTCTTCGAAGGAGAAACAACATTAATTTGGTTTTAGTGTCTGAACAGGAAAGACAGACTCTCTGGAGACTGTATTACGCTTCAGAGGGAAGTCTGAGAGGTGGCTAATGGAGCTTACTGAGATGATAAGAGCATTTGTGTTGGTGTGTGTCTACATTTTGATATTATTGGTGTTAAAAGCTCGGCAACTGCTCCTCATTTGTATTTTCAGCTCTGAGTGCACTAACACAGCGTGGAGCCACAGAGGAAGTGTGCATCTCTGTAAAGTCTGATATTTAAAAGCATGTACACAACACACACAGGTGAAGCGCGTGAGTGTGTGTGTGTGTGTCTGAAGCTGTCTGTGAGTTGGACCAGCAGGTGATTTGTAAACAGAGGAGATGATTTTATTAGAGCATGCAACAAGGTGTGAAGTGATTCTCTCTCTTGCTCAAACACACACACACAGGAAGGAAATGGCACGAAAGTCTTAATCGACTGATACATGGGTTGCATCCTCTATTTGTTTTAGGACACTGGATGGACGGATTTGATGGCACTTCACTCATGGTGAGATTGAAAATTGTGTATGGCTTGATCTTCTGGACTTCTTGTCATTTAATCATGTTTGGTCTTTGGATAAAGGGATTGTTTAGTCTGAGCTATTGTGGAAGCAGAGATTGATATTTTTTTAGGTTATTTTTGGCGCAGCTTGAAGGAAAGTGCCAGAAATGAATTTGAGTGCTGAATGTAGAAATGTAGTTGAGCAAAAAATGTCTGTCATTTGGGCTAGTGACCTGACACTTATTTCTTTGTCCCATCTAGAATCTTAGTAAAGTCTGTAAATATATGGCCCAATATACCATGTTAATACAGTATGTTAATTATCTCTATTGATTGTGCAATGCGTGAATTACATATCGCATAGTATTGTGTTTTAGGTTCAAAGGCAGGTTTAAATGTCTGTAAAAGGAATATAATAGGTAGGTAATTTCCCTCTGTAAAATTAACAATGTATTGTAATTTCCTGCCAGGATAATAATTTATTCAAAAATACATAAAAATGCAATTCATACGTAGAAAACATACATGCTTGAAAACACATCTTTTTTATTTTTATTTTTATTTTGAACATGTTTTTTTATTTAAAATTAACATTATTTTTGATAAAAACTTGTCCACTAATACAACATCATATGGCAGAAACATGTAAATGTGCAGGACAAAAAACATAAAAAGGAAATTATATACTATATTATATTAAACAATGTTTTTTTTTTACTTGATGGTTACAATTTTAGTATTTTCAGTCTTTAAACTGACACTTTTCTTGAAAGTAGTATAAATGTTTTCCGCAACTATTTGAAATCAACATGCATAATATATAGAGTACATTTTTAAGAGCTTGCCACATTCTCTTTTCTTATATATTATTGACCCATTTATGTCATTTCAAATCCATAGGACATTTTTTTCCCCTACCAGTTGACGCCAATATACATCATAATACATGATATAATTGTCAATGTGAAAAACTCAGCTTTAGTAGTCTGTGCTCTGGTTGAATGGTTGAGTCTTTATCAGTTTGTGGTCAGTAGACATACTGTATGTTTGGCCCACATACTGTTTGATTGATCTGATTAATACTGAGAGTCATGGAGCTGATCAAACCTGCTTGGCTGTGAACAAAGAGCGCAGTGAGGAATTTAACCGCTTCTCGCTGTGAAATACATACATTCACTATTCAACTGACCTACATACAGTATAACACTCCTCATCTGAGAGGGACACTGCTATGCTTTTTTAAACCGTTTTGTTGGATATGTTTGAAGGACACATCCAATAATCCAAATGCCAGCTTTTATCAACTTCACCGCTCATGGACCCAACAGCAGAGTGAGATCTATTCAATGAAAGTGATTCAAATAAAAGGTACTTCCTACGCACCATCCTTCCCTTTGGCCTCATTCCCTCTTCTCTCTTACATTCTGTCAGTTTCAAGAGCAAGGATCAGCAAGGGTCAATGTGCGGCTACTGTTAGGACTGCTGTGATTGATAGTGATGCCATGGCAACAGCGTCTTAGCATAATTTCCCTCTTTCCCTAAAATGTGATCATATTTTGAGGGTTCGTATAGTTCAGGCAAGGAGACACTCTGTGTTCACATATTCACAAATACAGATCACAAACTGAGCTGGACATGGATATATGGAGGCCAGTGCAAGGAGGAGCAGAGTTTTCAATGAAAGAAACTTTATTTCAACTGAATGCAAAGGCTCAAATGGGCCCTGCTGTAGTGATTTCAGCACTATAGACAGGTCCCAAGAGGGTATAGAGGGGGCCCGGGAAGGATTCCAGGTTTGACGGGGGCCTGGACAGGCGGGGCGGCCCGCCCACGCCCGGCTTCACGACGCCGCTTTGCTGAAGGCTGCTGCGGATGTGGCACTGGAGCGTACGCAGGGGCCCGCCCTCGGCGACGAGCAGGCTGGGATGCTGCAGCCGGCGGATGGGTGGAGGCAGCAGCTGCCCGCCAGGGCATTCTGGCAGTAAAAGGTGCCGTCCACGACCTGGTGAGCTCGTCATTCACTTCCGGGAAGAAAGGCACCGGTGCGGGGCGCTGAGAACCAGCGCGAGCCACCCCGAGAAACCAATCATCCAGCCTT
>NW_015630539.1:2016-5546 GCF_001515625.1 Sinocyclocheilus rhinocerous | reverse complement strand
ATGTGCATTGGCTCGTTTAGTTTACACTCGAAGTAGATTGGTCTATCGAAGCGATATCCCAATTCGTCGGTCACCGACGTGACTCGGAGTGACCGACTGAAAGGGAACTATATGAGGAATGTTATTGCCATAAGGAAGATTCTGGATTGGATGACTGACAAGGTCAGCAAGAAGGAGAAAAGGTTTTTATGCGTGTGAGGAGTAATGTAGATGTACCAATGTAGATCTCAGACCAAAATGCTTCCGTTTCAAAGTGCTTTGTGTGTGTGTGTGTGTGTGATTAAATACAATTTTCATAGTAAATACACTAATATTTGGGATCAGTAAGTTTTTGTTTTGTTTTGATTTTTAATAAATAATAATACTTTTAATAATACTTTTATTCAGCAGCAGTGCATTTAATTGCTACAAATATTTATATTTTAAATAAATGCTGTTCTTTTGAACTTTCTATTCATAAAAGAATCCTGCATAAAATGTATGACATTATCCACAAAAATATTAGCCAGCATAACCGTTTTCAAAATTGATAATATGAATGAATGAATTATTGATGTATTAACTAACTAACATGATCAAACAATGAACAATACATTCATTACAGTATTTATTCATCTTTGTTAATGTTAGTTAATGAAAATACAGTCGTTCATTGTTAACTAACTTTAACTAATGAACCTTATTGTAAAGTGTTACCAAATCATCATATTAGAATAATTTCTGAAGGATCATGTGACACTGAATAGGAATAAATTACATTTTAAAATATATTATTGCTGTAGTGTAGGTCACAGTACATTGCATGTTTAAAGGGATAGTTCACCCAAAAATGAAAATTCTGTCATTAATTATTCACCCTCATGTCGTTTCAAACCCGTAAGATCTTCTTTCATCTTCGGAACACAAATTAAGATATTTTTGATGAAATTGGAGAGCTCTCTGACCCTCCCATAGACGGCAACGCAACTGTAATATTCCCAGGCCCGGAAACGTAGAAAGGACATCGGTAAAACAGTCCATGTGACATCAGTGGCTTAACTTCAATTTTGCGAAGCTACGAGAATACTTTTTGTGCGCAAAGAAAACAAAAATAACATAATTTATTCAACAATTATTCTCCACCGAGTTACGTCTTCCGCCATTTTGGAGAGTATCCAACAACATATTCGACGTATATGTTTACGTTCAGGGGGAAAACGAGCGCATGAACGTAATCTGCGTAATCCGCTTTGTTTACGCTTAGGGGAAAGCGTGCGTAATCGTTGTGATACTCTCTAAAATGGCAGAAGACGATAACTCGGGGGAGAAGAATTGTTGAATTGAAGTCTTTTTTTTTCTTTGCGCACAAAAAGTATTCTCGTAGCTTCGCAAAATTGAAGTTAAGCCACTGATGCCACATGGACTGTTTTACCAATGTCCTTACTACGTTTCTGGGCCTGGAAATATTATAGTTGTGTTGCTGTCTATGGGAGGGTCAGAGAGCTCTCCGATTTCATCAAAAATATCTTAATTTGTATTCTGAAGATGAACGAAGGTCTTACGGGTTTGGAATGACATGAGGGTGAGTAATTAATTATAGAATTTTCATTTTGGGGTGAACTAACCCTTTAAAGCTTATGTTCAAATCACAAACATTACTCGTATACATGTACCTCACCTACGTATATATTGAGTTCTCTTCTGTCATCAGCCATCATAGCTCAGTGGTTAAACACCACCATCCAAATATCACCTGGCCCCACTTCAGAGAGGGCTTTCATTAAACACTTCCCCCCCACACACACTAGCCACTCACATCAGCTCTTAACACATACATGCTCATTGACAACACATTCTCATCCTACACTCACCTCAGTTATCCAGCACGCTCAAATCACATGTTTGTGTGTCTGTAGACATGGTGAACTGTTTTCACAACCATTTTAAAGCTCTTTCATCATGTCTGGAAATCCCTTGATCAGCACTAACTCGCATGCACACACAAACATGTGCTGTCAGAGAGGGAGCTACGGTGAGATTGAGACTGAGTGTGTGTGTGTGTGTGTTAGTGTTGTCACGATACTGGAATTTCTAACTTCGATACGATACCTTGAAAAATATCGATATTCGATACCATTTTCGATACCACGGAGTAAAAAACTGCCACAATATTAAGGGGGTGAATTTTTTTATTTTTTATTTAAAGATAAATATAACAAGTCTAGAACATGACAATGAGGTATATTTTACATGAACAATAAAGTGCAAGTAAAAAAAAAAGTGCAATCTTTTGTATTTCCAAGTAAAATCCAATCCAATCACAATATCAACAAAAGATACTTAAACTTCAAGCAAAAACAAAATCAGTGCAATCTTATGCATCAAGTAACAAATTAGTAAACAAAATAATTAAATGGAATCCGTTACTGCAATTATATGCAGATTTTCTCTACAGAGGTGAGTGAGATTGACACCCATTACTGTATCCTAAAGTTGTTTTGCAACTTTCAGATTTTGAGCTAGGAACACCAGCATGTCAATGTGCTCCTCTGTAAGTCGTGCCCTTCTTGCACTGCAAATGAGCCCTGATGTACTAAATACACGCTCTGAAGCTGAACTTGAAGCAGAGATGCACAGATACTTCTTAGCAAACTGGGCAAGGTGAGGTAAAGTTGTCTCATGTGTCCTCCACCATGTGAGTGGGTCCTCTTCTGCACTGATTTCAGGCATCTTTTCATATACTGAGAACTCATTTTTGAGTTCCGTTTCTGCACCCTCACCTTCTTCTCTGGATGATGAACCCTCTCCATGTTCACTCTTTTTTTCCCCCTGTATGCTTGTTAACAGTCTCTTCAGATCTGATTTAGTTTTTTTTGCTGGTTGCTGCTTGTCATCTGGAGATGATGTTTGCTGACTTTGGCCCCCTGCTTCTAGCAAATTGACACTGACCATAAGATTCTGTTTAACCTCCTTTCTTAAGGTTACAAAACTGTCCTTGAACCTTGGGTAAAGAAATGTGGCTGTGTTTAATATCAGCTGCAGATGTGTTTTGTTCTCATATCTCTGTCGGAGATCTTCTCTGATGTTGTCTTTAAGTTGACGTTTTAGGTTGCTGTCACCTTCCTCAACTGTCAAAGTAGAGAAGATCTTCCAACTCAGAGGCAGGACTGCAGAGAGAGTGGTGTGTTTTTCACCACTAAGGGCATCCGTGAAAGAGCTGACAGGGCTCAATACCTCTTTTACAGTCTCAAGAACTGTAATATCTGAATCTTTGGGCATGAGGTGCCATTTCTTCCGATCATCAGCTAGAACTGAACAGACAGCTTGCTGCTGTTCTAGAAATCTCTCCACCATTTCATAAGCTGAGTCCCAGCGTGTGGGCTCATCATGGATCATTCTGTGTTCAGGCAGTTGCAAATCTTTTTGTTTTTTCTTCAGCTGTCGCAACATCTTCAGTGACCTGCTGAAGGCAGACACTGTCTTTCTCAACCTCGACAGTGATCCAGACACACGGTCTATATCCAGGCCCTTGTTAATGGCTAGGTGCAAGT
>NW_015630539.1:0-296 GCF_001515625.1 Sinocyclocheilus rhinocerous | reverse complement strand
CGCGGTTAAGACAGCTGATGTGCTATGATTTCTGACAGGCAGTTCACTCTCCTGTGATGTGACCCTGTTCCCCTCACACACACACACAAACACTATGCGTTACTCTGCGCTGCGCAAAACTCCGCATTTGAACAGTCAATAGCAAATACTTAAACTAGTAACAAAACATACGTACAGTCGCTGATTCAGAAGCGCCAGATTGTCACTGCAAAGTCGGAATTTACCCTTTTTTTTTTTTATTTTTAGAAATGGCCTTTTGTGCACAGCCAGCCTTGTACTCTTCTAGGTTCAAAAAA
>NW_015630538.1:2060-5569 GCF_001515625.1 Sinocyclocheilus rhinocerous | reverse complement strand
ACTCACTCACTCGCACACACTCACTCACGCACGCATGCACACACACTCACTCACTCATTCACTCACTCACTCGCACACACACACACTCACTCACTCACACACTCACTTAGTCACTCACGCAAGGCCCTGATATACTTCAAACTAAGTTAGTTTTCGTTCTTTGTTTGGGGGCAAAAAGAAGTTTGAAAAGGCTGAGCGACGGTATACTGTAAACTGCTGGTCCAACACCTCCGCGCTGCTGGAGGCGGGGTGTAGATTAATGTAAACATACATGTGTCGCGACGCTCGCGCGTATCCCCTGAACACAACAACGATGACTCATAGTCTGAAAACTTTAGCATGATGTGAAAAAAAAATATTGGAGTCATCTCAATAACACAAACATGATACTTTATTTTATGATTGTTCATTTATTTTATTAAACTGTGTAAACTAATGCACCTTTTTATATTTTATGTGGTGTCATGATTTAATTTTGATAAAAACAAAGGTTAAGTATTGAATGTTCTTTTGGCATTTCCTTTCAAATTCGTTTACAGAAAAAACGACTGCAGCAGCATGATTTTGTTCGAAATGAAGTCATATCAGTTTGGTCTTCGATTTCGTTTGAAGTATATCGGGGCCTTCACTCGCTCACTCACTCACTCACACACACACAGAGCCGTAGCTCATGAATTATTCATGATCTTGCCCGGCAGGAGGCGGAGCGTCAGAAGGAGGAGGCGGAGCATCAGCAGGAGGATGAGGAGGGCTGGGTGAAGGTGACGAAGGGCAGCCGCGGTGTGAAGGTCCGCCCACACAGCGAGACGGCCAATGAGAGGACACTTCAGAAGGAGAAGAAGAAGAAAGAGCGCAAGGAGCTGCTGAACTTCTACACGTGGCAGCACAGAAACACGCAGAAAAAACGTGAGTCTCGAGACGATCAACGACACATTCATGCATGAGTGAAGACTGAGAGAGAGTGAGAGCACTAGATAGTGTGTGACGAGTCTGCTGTCTAAACGCCATCGACAAAAAAGAATAGTAAACAATAGAAATGTGAGATTTAAACTCCGAATTACAATATAAACTCAGAATTGTGAGATAAACTAGAAAGTTGCGAGATGTAAACTCAGAATTGCAAGAAATAAACTAAGTGCGAGATGTAAAATTGTCCAAATTGCAATATGTAAGTTCAGAATTGTGATATAAACTCAGAATTGCAGAATTTCAATATATAATCTATAGAATTGCGAGATATAAACTCAGAATTCTGAGATTTAAACTCCGAATTACAATATAAACTCCAAATTGCAAGAAATAAACTAAGTGCGAGTTGTAAAATTGACCTCTGATTGGCTATTCTGTTCAAATGAGTCAGAATTCACTAGCTGGATTTTTTCTGCACGCTCACTATTAGTCTCGTTGTAACATGATGTAAATAAGAGGTTCATTGATCATAAAGGAACTTTGTGAGATCGCGATGAACTGAAGGAAGTGACACCTTTTTAGTGATTATAAAGGAAGTGCTATTGCCGCACTTTCTAGGCTAAATATAATCTGCTCAGAATTCAAACAAAAGTTTAGTTTTTTCAGCCATATACCCTGTACAAGCAGTTTCAAGGTTCATAAATGTGATGCATTTTTGAATGGGAGAAAAATAATTTGTCAAAATAGATGTTCAAGCAAAGTAAATGCAGACTACGAAAAATATTAGAATTTTTGTGTCAAAATGTTTTTTTTTAAATGCGGTTGCAATTATTTATAAAAGTAATTACTAGTAAATCTTGCATTTTTCTCACTGTACATTGTTCCTGAATTCCAGCTTTCCTGGGGAATACACTGTCACTAGGTTGAAGTGCATCATCCTAATTAGGAGACTAATTAGGGGACCTCGTCAAGGTTTTTCTGGTTTATCAAAGGGACTAAAGGTTTATGATCTGTGAGTACTTTGAAGGACTCCAAACCACAAAGATATTGTGACAGCTTTTCACACATCCAAACTGAAGCCAAATGCTCTTTTTCAATTTGAGCGTTGCATTTCTCAGCGGCTGTGAGAGTACGGAAACAGAAGGACACTGAAAGCATCTTCACATCATGCTCTTGAAGCTATGCACCCCCTATTCTATAACTGCTGGCATCAGCCGAGATGACTGTTGGCTTGTTCATGTCGTAATACGCCAGCACTGTGAAAGAAACTAACATTTCTTTCACTTTCGTGAACGCCTCCTCTTGACTCTTGTCCCATCTCTACACTGCATCAGCTCTCAGTAGCACATTCAATGACTGTAGCGCAGTCTGGCAGGTAAAGCTAATTAATCAGACCCAGCATCCGATCATGACATGAGAAATCAGATTTGCCTTGATCTTTTGCCATATAAGAGTTCTTTGTACCATTAAAACATCCTGCACGTTTCATAGCTTAAAACGTTCTCCTCATTATAAACAAAGCATTTATTTAATCAAGCTCCAAAAACGGCTCATTTGGATCTGAGGTGCAAGATGAAATCACCCAGGCACAAACATCTGCATAAACACCGCTTCCAGAGCAAGACATCGACGAATAGTCTTATTCTCACCATAGGCACTGCCCACAGGCGTTCAGTCGCTTAATGGCTGACACTTGACTACGCTGAATGTGTGAGTGTTGCATCGCGTCAAAAGCAAATAGAAATTACAATTATTGCCGGGGGTGTTGAAACTGTTTCCCATGCAATAACATTAGCCAATCATAACAGTGGCCAATTACTGAGAAGCTTTAAAGGACCCGCCCCTTAAAAACATCTCTGGTTACTTGCGTAACCCATTTTCGTCTCGTTCCCTACACAGAGAACCTGGGTTACGCAAGTAACCAGAGAACGCCAAGCTAAAACCCTGCCGTATCTGGCCAGATGAAGAACCACATAGCATCCACGGCTGGTTCAAGTGGACAAGACCTGGGAACCAGGAGCCGTGTCAACATCCAAATTATAGAACTTTATAGAGCGTGCGGAGTGGACCATCCTGCCTCTACAGAAATATCCTCTAGGGGGGACTCCTCTAAAAAGAGCTTGAGAGGAAGCCACACTCCTGGCAGAATGCGCCTGAATACTGAGAGGTGAAGAAAGACCACGCACCTTGTATGCCAGCGAAATAGCATCCCTATCCCAGTGAGACATTCTGTGCTTCGATGCAGCAAGCCCACAGTGGCGGCCAGCAACAAAGCATATCAACAGCTGGGGAGATTTCCTCCAATGGCTAGAGCGGTCTACGTAGAGCTTCAAAGCTCAGACAGGGCAGAGCATGTGAAGACTCTCATCCTTTCCTGAAGCAAAAGGAGGAGGATGGAAAGAGTGAAGGGTATCTGGCCAAATTTTGCCCATTGGCCTCTGACCATCATGGCCTCATAACAATCCCCATATCTACTGATTGGCTTCCTCACTCTGTCTCCTCTCCACCAATAAGCTGGTGTGTGGTGGGCGTTCTGGCGCACTATGGCTGCCGTCGCATCATCCAGGTGGATGCTGCACACTGGTGGTGGACGAGGAGAT
>NW_015630538.1:862-2006 GCF_001515625.1 Sinocyclocheilus rhinocerous | reverse complement strand
GTGCTTTGAGTGCCTAGAAAAGCGCTATATAAATGTAATGAATTAGAAGTCAAGGCTTCTGGCCTTATATGAGCCATACCCACAACTTCCAGGTCTCAGGTTGAGGGTGTCAGATCTTGCCTTGAAGCTGAGATAGCAGAACTTTTCTGATCGGAATCTCCCACGGAGGGCGAGCTGAGATGGCCAGAACTGAGCTACGAGCAGGAGACGGACCCCGCTCTCCTTGACCCTGCACAGTACTGCCAGAATTCAACTCGACAGGCGTAAATGAATTGGCATGATTCTATGCTTGCTTCAGACAATTAATAATATTTTATTAAAACCAAATTAATAGTAAGCCTACAAATAGTAAAAAAAATAGTATAAATGTTCTAAATTAGTTGTTTATTAATATATAATATAGATTTATACTGTAAAATGTTAAATTATGTCTAATACTTATAGGGGAGAGTGGTGTAAGATTAGCCCCCCCTTAAAACAGGTAATTTTAGACAGAGGGTCAGAATGAGGGTTGAAAAGAATCATTTTTTCACATATTAATGTTTTTTTTGTGCAAAAAACTTTAACATTATAAGTAAACCTCAAGGAACACATTCAAATAATAAAAAATCAATTTTATGACCCCTTTAACTCATTTAGATTTTAGATCCACATTAGTCAGTGGTTGATCTACTGAATTAGTGAGTTTGCCCCGGGTTAGGGGTAAGTTGACCCGAGTCGAGTCAGTGGGTAAGATGCACCATCTGGGTGTAAAATGACCATCTGACTGAATCTGATTCAAACCCATATGAAATAAATAACAATTTAAAAACTAATTTACTAATTTCCTTTTACAAACAGTCATATTTATTTTCTTAAAGTTAACTTTAACAACACAAAACCAAACAAATGAAGATTAAATTTCAGTATTTAATTGTTTGCATTTCTGAAACAATATGTTGAACACTAAAGTTGTAGCCTTCCTAAAAACAGACTAAACAGAGAGTTTGTTGGCCATTAGTGACTACAGCTGGAAATATATATATATATGATTATAATGTGATGAAAAGCATTTTCTGGTTCTTATCAGAGAAGGATTTGGTGCACTTGTACACTGTCCCTATCAAATAAACTACAAATAATATGTATATATGATAAACTAAAC
>NW_015630538.1:0-329 GCF_001515625.1 Sinocyclocheilus rhinocerous | reverse complement strand
TACCAGTTTATAATTCAGAGATTTAACTTAACTACAGTGCCTTATGGTGAGGTAAGTTAAAATGCTGACACAATTTATCCCACAGCATTTGGCTCACTTTGCCCCATAGCTGCCATTTTGGGTGCCTTCCATTCCCCCCCATGTGTTTCTCCTTATCACAGTCTAGCAGAAATGATGGGTGGTTCCAAAATACATGGTCACATGAGAGTAAAAGTGTACAGTTGCCAATTAACGGGGGGTGGGTCTACTTACCCACTGGCTCAACTTACCCCACTCTCCCCTACTTCAAGTTCAAGTCTGCTTTATTGTCAATTCTTCCACATGTACAG
>NW_015630537.1:113429-117287 GCF_001515625.1 Sinocyclocheilus rhinocerous | reverse complement strand
CACAGTGTGTTGTCTTATTGTACTCTAATATGTACTGAGTACATACTGTGTACTGTGTTAATATGAATATTACACATTGGTTTTTTTTAACATGTGTTTCACAGGTGTATGTTATATAAAAAAAATAAAAAAAAAGTTAAGCACTAGTGACTGAAAGGTTCTTTGGGGAACTTTGTGACTTAAAAAAGTACCTTTTACAGCCTGTGTATGTATGTATGTATGAGTGTGTGTGTGTGTGTGTGTGTGTGCGCGCGCACGTTTTTCTATACTGGTGGGGACTTAAACCTGAATACACACCAAATCATGGGGACTTCGTGGGGACCTGAATTGAGGTCAAGCTTATAAACAAGATTATAAATCATACAGAATTAGTTTTTTTTTTTTTCTTTTGAGAATGTAAAAATGCAGAATAGTTTTCTGTGAGGAGGATGGGCCCAAAATTGGAATTTTGGATTGAGTGATAATTCTCCACGAGTGAACTGCGCTGTTTGCAAATGCCGTAAGTGTGGTAAGTGGTAAGTTTAGTGAACCGCTGCATCCTGTTAATGCGTCCTGAGATGAAACGACTGCAGGTTGAATGGGTTCATGTGTTTTAAAAAAGATTTTAAGAACACTTTTATGGATGAAGAGCAAAGTTTGTGCTAGGGGAAAAACATTGTTTGAATAAATTTGTGTCAATACACCTGTGTATTGTGTTGTTGTTCAGAGCCTACAGTTCCTAACAGATTTCCATGCTTTTTTTACCATATGTGATCTGTGAAAATGACAGTAAAACACTTATGGCCTTTCGTAAGACATGAAGAGACTGCTGAGGGCAGTAAGATAAGGACTACAGTTATTTTTTCCCCCCAAAAAAATTTATTCAAGAACTAAAGAAGTTAAAGGGGTCATATGATGCGATTTAAATTTTTCCTTTCTCTTTGGAGTGTTACAAGCTCTTGGTGCATAAAGAAGAAGACCGATGAGCTTTGTAAAAATCGACGCGTTTCAGAAAGGCGGGGCATAGAGGAGAAACAATAATGTACAGTATGTGGAAAATAATGTGTTTTTTTAACCTTAAACCGCATAAACACATTGCATTACACCAAATACACAAAATAATGTTCTTTTTAGCAAGATCATTTGACCCCTTTAAAGAGAGATTCATTGAGAAACCGGAGTTCCATGACTCTCATCCCTTGTCTTCGTATGTGAATATTAAACTGTGTTCACAAATACAAATATATCAGAACCAAACTCAGCATCTATTTCAGGTCAGTGTCATTAACCAGTGATGGAGGAGCAGCAGTTATTCATTAGTTTCTGCTGCTTCCATCTTTCAATAAAAACACCAGAATATTACTTATTCTCATAATGAAATCTAAGCTTATCAATTTGATAAAATATGATTCATGACAACATTTGTGAAGAAAATGCATGTTAGTGTGACATTTTCTGAAAGCATGTTACAAGATTATCAATATTATCAAAAGATATTCTATAACACATGAGGTACATTTGCATGTCTTTTATCTCTCATGATGTTCCTAAAGATCTGACTGCAGGTTTCAGGAAGTCTTGAGGCTTTAACACAGTCTGTGTCTTTAACCGTCTGTCATCATTCAGTCAGTATGGCGCTCAGTCAACTTCCTCTTGTGCTCTGTGAGTATTTTTTTTTTATCTATGTATTTCAGTTGATAATAATTGCTATTATATTATGTAAATAATCAAGTGTTTTGTGTTCCTTATTTATGTCTTTTCTTGTTACCCTGAGTTTCAAATAAAGCTCCATGATATGAGTGAAAGATGAGTTTGAGAGAGGAAGTGTGCAGTTAGTGCTGCTTGTGAAAGATAAATAATAATAATAATTAATAATAATAATAATTTATGCATTTAGCAGACACTTTTATCCAAAGCGACTTACAGTGCATTCAGGCTGTACATTTTTTACCAGTATGTAAAAATGAAAGGCACTCTGTTGTGTTGTATATTTGTGTGTTTGTTCAGTCATTCAGGTGTGTGCTGTTTAATGGTGTTTGTTGAATCAGTTCTGTTGGTTTGTTTTACAGTTTACTGTCCCTGATGCCTTAGTAAATGTTCACTACTATGCAGTTAGTAAAAGCGTATCTTTATCAGACTGTTTGCTTCAAGTTCCCTAAACAAGTTCAAGTTCTCTCTACTTTGATGATGAAATCTATAAGACATCAAACAAATGTTTCAGTGTTTTCTCTGAACACATATACATGTAGTCCCACAACAATATCTTAATGTGAGTTACTTCTTATAACAGTCACTGTTTTCAGACTCTGGAAGGTTTTTACAGAAATACTCATTCAGTTGCCACTACATCTAAAAAAACAAGCTGAGCTGAGAAACATTTGAGAGTAAAATTATGGCATTCCTTTAAACTTTTATGTCTAAAGTATAAAGGAAAGTTGATCAGTTCCATATTCACACTGTGATGAATTATTTCGCTTTGTGTTTTTAGTGCTGATTTCACACATCCACTCTGGAAACACTGAAGGTGAGAGAATTTGACTTATATATTTCATAACATATGGGTGATGTCTCACTAACAGTTACAAACCAGATGAGAAAATAAACGTTTTGATTATAAACACCTTTTTAAACAAGTTTTATAAATGACCATTAGCAGTGAGCAAATACATAGCAAGTACTTTTCCTTGTACAGTGTGCAAATGATTTCATAAGATACAAGTGACCACACCGCCCAACAGTTACAAAGAACAACACTTCAGTCTTACCTTATTTAGCATGAATGTTTTACAATCAGGCAACTGTGTTCATACAGTAAAAGCAGCACATTATTTTTATTGTAAATTGTCGTTGTTGTACAGAAAGACCAAAAGCCAAAGTTAGCATTAAACCTGCTCAACATGTATTCAGAGGAGAGACAGTCACTCTCAGATGTGACATTGATGGTGAAGGAGTCACTAGCTGGCAGTACAGCTGGTATAAAGACGGTTCAAACAGTGTTTTCAGTGAACTACAGGAACACACATTCAGGTCTGTTACTGAGTCTGATGCAGGTAAATACTCCTGTTATGGAGCAGAGAGAGGAGGATCATGCAGCTCACAACACAGTTATGCAGTTACACTGACAGTATCAGGTGAGTTTGATCATCTCTTACATTTACATGTTCCACATGTTCACAATGCAGAACGATTACGCTCACACACTCATCCACCCCCACAGACACCCCACCCCCCAAAAAATCACCCATAGAAATCAATGGGAGACTACAAAATATAGATTTTTTTTTGTTACATAATTTGTCAAAAATGTCAGTTACAATGCAGACAACACACAAAAACTGAAGGAGTGACACCACAGCACATCCGCGGTGGATGAAAAACCCATACAACCCCCACCCCACTCCCCAATGCCCATAAAACCCACTCATAAGACATGAAAAAGTCACATGACATGAGTGGCTCTCTCTTATATAATTTGTCAAATAAAAATCAGCTACAATGAAGAACACACAGAGAAATGATGGAGGGACACAACAGCACATGCACAATGAAGAATAAATGCAAACACACACACACACACACACACACACATATATACACATATAACACTACATACTTCAGTACAAAAACTGCTGAACTTTGACAAAGTAATTTTTTATTATTACAATAATGATTTCATAATATTTTAACATATATCTAAATAAAAAATTTAAAAAAAGATCTATACCTATGTAGAAATGGCAAATGAGCCACTGAGTAATGCTCTAGAGCCATGTGGTGGCTGTAGTTGAAATTTCATGTTTTTCTCATTTTAAAAGTGTTTGTTTTCAAGTAGATGGAAACAATTTCCCATTATGCTATGGCACATTGGCCACGTTATCC
>NW_015630537.1:107876-113362 GCF_001515625.1 Sinocyclocheilus rhinocerous | reverse complement strand
AATAAAATATTTAATAAAAATATTTTTTAATTTATTTATATAATAAATATATTATTATATAATCCATAAATCATCCCAAAAAAGCACAAATGTAGAGTAAAAACATTATTAAACTGAGTAAAATTACATTTGTTTTTAAAAAAGCATTATCATCACATTTTGATGTTTGGGGTCTCTGGAGAGTGCATACCCCAAACGAACAGCGCATAAGGGTTTTAATTTAAGATCCCAGAGCAGTTTTAAGTGATTCTCCTCAGATGTGGTTGAAAAGTGTTCAGATTTTTAGGGGTCAAGCACCAAACATGTGTAGTGAATTTTCTTTTGCTTATAACTTTGAACCCTTTGGTCTAAAAACAAGATCCTTCTCTTGATCTTGAAATGAAGATATTTACAGTTTCTGTAATATTGATTATGAGACATTGTAAAATATATTGCTGTTTTTGTTTCACCACCTCTTGGTCAGAAATTATTATTATTATTATTATTTTTTATCTCTACTTAGCCATTTAGAATTTTATCGTAAACTGCTGTACCCACAAAACACTTTGCTGAATGCTGTGTCTCTCTGACTGCTGGCATTGCTGATGTGACATGGTGGGTTGAGCTCTGGGCTGCCAACCCGTTCTCATCAATCTGCGTATAAATAACACGACTTTACACTTTCTAATTGCGTGTAATGCATACGCCAAATGCCAATTTTGCGTGCATATGATACGCCAATCCTTCAAATTAGAAAGTGTAAAGTCGTGTTATTTATACGCAGATTGATGAGACAACCAATCGTTGATGTACCTAAAGATTGTGGTTTTGAACCATTCCTGGCATGGTCTAGTTGCAAAAGCCTTTGTTCTCCTTTTACTCTTTGCATCGTTCTGAGTGCATGTCGACCTCACTTGTTCCTATAATTGCTTGCAGTTTCATTTATTTAATTGTCTATGAAATTAAAATACACTCATAAGATTTATCAGGGTTTCTGTGGGCCTTAAAAGGTGATAAAAGTCTTCATTTAGTCTTCCACAAACCAAAGCCTTAAAAGGTCTTAAATTGGAGCAGAGTCTTAAATGTATGAAGTCATGGCATTAAATGTTGCATGGCCTGCAAAATTGCCAATACAATTATCTAAACATCTTTAAATCAAGATATATTTACTTGAGATGTAATATAAAGATATGAAGTGTTCTTTTCTGAGAAACTGAATAAAACTAAGTACTTGTATGAGATCTTTTTTCATACTATAACATAAAATTAAGCAATATCATGAGCTGTTTTCGCGAATATGAGCATGACTGCAAAATGTGATATTGATTTTATACAAACCTTCAACAAACAAGTTAATATTAAGTGAATTACATTTCCGACACAATTTAATTTAAAACCATAACAGAATTTGTGTGTGTTTCTGAGCAACACACAGCGGTGATTTATTACTGAATGTACCAGCTGCTTTGAACATATTGGCTAATTAAATTATTCTGTGATTTAATCATTAAGTGATTTGCCACCGCCAAGACTACTGGCGGTTTTAGTTTGAAATTCATATTCATTAAATTTTTCCATCATATTATTTTCAGCTTCTGTGCCACCTCTGTAATTTAAAACCATAACAGAATTTGTGTGTGTTTCTGAGCAACACACAGCGGTGATTTATTACTGAATGTACCAGCTGCTTTGAACATATTGGCTAATTAAATTATTCTGTGATTTAATCATTAAGTGATCTGCCACCGCCAAGCCTACTGGCGGTTTTAGTTTGAAATTCATATTCATTTAATTTTTCCATCATATTATTTTCAGCTTCTGTGCCACCTCTGCAGTGCAAAGATGAATTATTTTCTAATATCTGTTCTGTTCTATTCTGTTCTATTCTATTCTAATTGTTGATTTAATATTAGATTTTTAAAGGCAGTAAATGTGGATCTTTCAGATGAGTTTCAGGAGTGCTAGTTTGGTCTTGGTCTTGTCTTGGTCTCAACCCCTCAATGTTACGTTTGGTCTTGTCTTGGTCTCAACACACTCTGATCCTGGTCTCAGTTTAGGTGGTCTTGACTACAAATATTGATTTAAGAATATTTAGTCATTTGCATTAGAAAACAGGGCAAAAATGAGGAAGAACATCAGGTTTTTTTTGGGGTTTTTTTGCAGTGGAAAAAAAAATCCATAATCTTGATTTTTTTTTTTCATTCCATTTAAGTTTTCTTTACTTGATCCTAAAAAGTCTTAAATTCATTTTCATAAAACCTGCAGAAACCTAGTGTAGTGACCAAAGTGTGATTTCCGTATGTCACTTCATCTAGACGCCGTTACAGCGAATTCAATAGTGCTCCAATGATGAGATGGTATGATACGATGGTTTAGTTTATTGACATAAAAAATAATAAATAAAAAGAAACAATTAGTACAATGGCGTTATCCAAAACAAACTTGTAAACAACGATTTAAACCTTACATCTGCTGGCGTCTTAGTTCCACGAGTCCATTACTTCATTCACAAGGGACGCGATATTTAAACAATCTTTCATATGACTAACATTCTTTAGCCAGCAAGTATCACTGTATTGACAATAACAAATACATTAAATGACTCATACACCATGTTTACCAATGAGAGAATGAAATCTGCTGAAATATTTTCACGACTTATGCTACTATAATGATTTTATACTGACAGATATTCCCAAACCAACTCTGACTGTTGAGCCACAGAGTTCATTGTTCACTGGAGACTCAGTTACTCTGAGCTGTGAGGTGGATCAGTCATGGGATGGATGGGAGTTTCTCTGGAGTAAAAACTCAAACACTGAATCTACTGAAGCTTCAGCTAAAACAATCGATTCAGTGAAAGTCTCTGATGGAGGAGAGTACAGGTGCAGAGCACGAAGACAAGGACATTACACAGATTACAGTGAACCAGTAACAGTGACAATATACGGCAAGTGCATTTCCTTATTTACTTGCATACTGCACAAATGATTTCATAAGCCTAAATAATTGACTGTAATAGCTATAGAAAACAACACTTTAACCTGATTTAGCATGTATGTTTTGTACTCAAGTTTTTATTCTGTCAAAACAGCACATTGTTTTCATTGTAAATTGTTGTCGTTGCACAGAAAAACCAAAAGCCAAAGTGAGCATTAAACCCGATCAACATGTATTCAGAGGAGAGACGGTCACTCTCAGATGTGACATTGATGGTGAAGGAGTCACTGGCTGGCGGTACAGTTGGTATAAAGACGGTTCAAACAGTGTTTCCAGTGAACTACAGGAACACACATTCAGTCCTGTTACTGAGTCTGATGCAGGTAAATACTCCTGTTATGGAGCAGAGAGAGGAGGATCACGAACATCAAACATCAGTGATGCAGTTACACTGACAGTATCAGGTGAGTTTGATCATCTCTTCACATACACACAACTCTTTACATGTGGTTAATGAGTGATTTCTCTATTTCAGATAGAGCCCAGGCAGTTTTAAGTGTTTCTCCACAGAAGTGGTTGACTGAAGGAGATCCAGTGACTCTGATCTGTGGAGACAGACGGATCACGCAGATCACACATCGGTGATGAAGTTACACTGACAGTATCAGGTGAGTTTGATCATCTCTTCACATACACACACTCTTTACATGTTATTAATGAGTGATTTCTCTTATTTCAGATAGAGCCCAGGCAGTTTTAAGTGTTTCTCCACAGAAGTGGTTGACTGAAGGAGATCCAGTGACTCTGATCTGTGAGGTTTACGGCTCCTCTACAGGCTGGACATTCAGCTGGTACAATCTAACTGCTTCATCAGGTAAGATGTGCTTCATGTGGTAGCAACTCATTTAACTGGTTTTATTAATTGGTTTTATGTGCATGTACTGGTGACCCTTAACTCCCATGAGCTTTGATCTGGCCCTGTTTCAGTTAATCTGAATACACTGAGTTACCCCAACAAACATAATTTATAAGTGTAAAATCATAGAGCAAAAGCTCCTTAAGGTGAAATCTACATGAATTCTCATGTTTTGTGGACAACAGATATCATTTTCAGCGGCTCTCAGACAGCAGCAGAGGAGCTGGAGGAAACTACACTGTCAGTTCTGCTGCTCTAAATCACACAGGAGTTTATGTGTGCAGAGCAGAGAGTGGAAAACCAGCCTATAACACAACCATCAGCAACAAACAGCCACTATGGGTCACTGGTGAGTTCAAACAGGATCAGTTTGAATGAGACAGTACTGAAACAAGAATGTATGAGAGTGTGTTGTATGATACAATGAATGATGCATCTAGAGTCATATCAAGAGGAATCAGTTTTCTTGGTGTTTTGAGAGCTATGATGTACTATGAAATCACGGTTTTAGAATTCAAAAATTCCTCTCCAATTTGTAATAGAAGACATATTCATTAAAAACTGAAGCATGACTAGGTACGGAACACATATGTTACTATTATTATCATTAATATTATTTTTATTAGTGAACCTGAAGGAAAACAATTAAACAGGCCTTACAAAAATGTTTAACCCATTTAAAAAGGGAGATTTCATGCTTAAATTATTTTAAAACATTTCCAAAGAGCTCTAATTGTCTTCTCAGGTGTTTCTCCTCGAGTCTCTCTGATCATCAGTCCCAGCAGATGGATCACTCATCCAGAATCAAACTACAGAGATGATCATCTCTACTGTCTCAAAGTCACATGAGGGTTTCTACTACTGCAAACACTCAGAGAGAGGAGAGTCACCCAAGAGCTGGATCTCAGTCAGAGGTGGGAGTCAATAGAAACTGTGAGCTGATTTATTTCTTCTTATTCTCTCGTTCAGATATAGTGCTTGATAAAGTGCTTGTGTGTCTGTTTTTCAGTGTCTCATTCAGAATCTCAGATCTCTGTCCTCCACACACTCAGTTCTGTACTGGCAGTTTGTCCATATCTGCTAGTGACTGTCGTGCTGATTTTCAAATGCTGCAGGATGAGAGGGGAAACGCCTGACTGATTTATTAGATGTTATAATAATTATTTTTAATTTCAATAATCATCATATTTAAACCAGCAAATGAGTCAGTATTACCATATCATATATTTTGTGGCTATCATCTTTGACTTACTTACTGAGGATTGTTCAGAAACAATGTGTTATTAATATTGAATTGACTCCTTCTCTTCCTGTGTATCTTTTTCCCTAAAAATACACAAATTCCTCACTGACACATACATTTTTTGTTGTCAAATTTATTTCAGTTAATCTAGTTCATATATCATGGTAGTCCATAAAAGCAATAAATGAAGAGAGAAAAAACATGCATGCCAATAAGTAAATGCTGAAAGGATTGTTTTTTGTGTGTATTTAACAGTTACATGCCGAAGAGAGAGAAGCTTTAATTTAAACTGTTGTGATGGTGAGAAAACATCATCTTCAGTTTTGAGAGTGACTGCATTTAAATGCAGAAATGAACTCCCTTTCTGATCTCTGTGTGTGTGTGTGTGTGTGTGTGTGTGTGTGTGTG
>NW_015630537.1:101196-107831 GCF_001515625.1 Sinocyclocheilus rhinocerous | reverse complement strand
TCACAAAAACAAACCTGTGTGTGTGTGTGTGTGTGTGTGTGTGTGTGTGTGAAATACAGGAGTCACTCCTGATTCACGATGACTAACCTTTACCTTTAGGCTGGTCATGGTAGTTGAAGTCAACATGAACCAGAATTACCAGCCCACTTGACTTCCATTGATTTCTTTCTCATTTGATTTTATCAATGATGAACTGACTGTAAAAAGTAGGTTACACTTTGGAATAGATAAGAATAAGGGTCCATTATTTATGTAATATTGCCTTTAACCAGAAACATGGATGTTAAACTGTTTAACCCAGGGATTCTCAACTCTGGCCCTCGAGGTCCACTTTCCTGAAGAGTTTATCTCCAGCCCTAATCAAACACACCTGAACAAGCTAATCAAGGTCTTCAGGATTTTTAGAAAGTTACTGTCTGGCGAGTTTGATCAAGGATTAACAGATTTATACCTGGTTTAACCAAATTTTTTTTTTGACCAATAAAATATTGGTAATATGGACAAAACCCCTCTGCACGTTCCTGAACTTCACTGAGCTTTGCATCACAAGTACATCCACATAAGTTTAGTTCATATCATCCCAATGGGCGTTTTATTTTTTATCTTTTAATATTTATGTTTTGACATTTTCACTATTGATTTATCACTTAAATAAAAGTTTAATATTTCTTTTTTGTTCTACTTTAATATTATAACACATTATAACCACATTAACATAACCTGCAATTTGTAAGCATGTGTATTCCTTATTTTATTGTCTCTTGTATTGCTGCAATATTTTATGTTTTTAACATTTTTTTTTCTTTTTTAATAAAGAAAAAGTGTATTTTTTAAAAACATTCTGGAGCTGATGCTTTGTTAAAACTTGCAGTGTCACAGTAAAAGCAGAAGAACAATTACTTCTCACTATAATGAATCAGAATTTATTCTCTAAATGTCTATTTAGGAGATTGCAGCATAATGCTACAGTAATCTAAATTATTACGCTTGGTATGCTAAAATATTATCACATTTTAAACAATTCCTGAACATGCATTTATTGTATCTACAGCCATACATGTACTAATTTTTATACATCTTGTTGTTATGACTTGCATGAAAAAATGTTGTATACTATTGTGTTCACAAGGTGAGAACTAACAGTTGTGGTGGTTCTAGAACACTACTGAACATGAACGCATGGTGTTGAATGCTAAATATGTGTTTAGAGTTGTGAAACAGGAATAGTGTTAATAGTTTGGAGAAATCTTTTAGAAAATGCTAATTTAGCATTTTTAGTAATATTTGTATTTGTAATAATATATAGACAGATAAGTTGAGAGTGACTCTTGAAGGACCAGCACCACATCCTCTTGTACCACTGTTTGAAGAATTTATCTTCCAGAATCTGGCAGTAAGTTTTGGGAGGTCATTTTTAGTCCATCTCGAGATTGTATCTGTAGAAGCTAACCTGCTTAATAATTATGCACACCTGAATATAGCTTTTTATTTAACTTCTTTTGGACTGATGCATGCAACACCCGCTGAGTGCCATTAAACAGCTTGAAAGATCAAAGTTTTTTTTTAATATAACTCCGACTGGATTCGTCTGAAAGAAGAAAGTTATATACACCTAGGATGACTTGAGGGTGAGTAATTTATGGGATAATTTTCATTTTTGGGTGAACTAACTCTTTAAGCATGCAGACGTGCACACACACACACACACACAATCTAATGTGAGCACTTCTTCAAACAGTTTTATCTTCCAGTGCTTCCTCTTTCACCCTCAGTCTCGCAGTTAAATATCATTCTACAAATTAGGGAACATTTCATGTCTGTTGATGATAATTATGCACTTTAAATCAATTTTCTTTGGAAAAATCATATTTTATCAACTAAGGGAAAGCATATTATAATCACAGACAAATTTTGTGCACCCTCTGTTTCATTAACCAACGTGGGAGGAGCCTTTTTTTTTTTACTAGTTCCTGGGCCTCATTTATCAACAATGCACAGAAAAGGTTCTATATTTTGTCCTACGAATGAAATTTAGAATGTGCCTAAGTACAAGAAAATCCGTATTTATCAAACGTGCGCAAGCAGTTCTTACGCACATGAGTAAGCAATCATTGTTGATAAATCCCACATGTGCATAAGTAACATGCTCGTTCGCGTTCACGGACATTTGAATTCGGAAACGCCTCCAATTAACCATATATGGTGACAACACCTCCCTTTAAAAATCACGTGAATGTATATGTCCTCACTGAAATCATGGCAAAGAAAGCGGTACCGACTGAGAAGCCATTCTGTGCTCTCACTCTTTGAAAACGCGTTCTATGCAGAGCGCATTGTTTGTCAAGTCTTCCAATAACGCAAGATAAGCCATTGCACTGAGACAAACATTTGTCACAGCTGTGTTTTATAGGGTTTGACACCAATTACGCAAATTGTCTGTTTAAAACCAGACTAATGATAAATTGAGTGTTTTATAATTAAAGGAAACACAGGACATATGTGGATTGCTTAATGCATACTGTGACACTCTTAAATGCTTTTTATGTGTAGTGTCGCTGTTCTACCACTAGATTCTCTGCATAAGCATGCTGAGAGGTGTGCTTATATTTACACACATTTCTACATATAAGTACAAGTTGGTAGATCCCACACTCTGCGTGAAACTGTTCTTACGCACTCATTACGCACAGATCTGTGCATACGCACTGTTGATAAATGAGGCCCCTGGTCCTTTTATAAATACAGGTAATATTATAATTACAATAAAGATCAAAGTATTGTTTGAGTTTCCTTGTTCATTAAACTTCTGTCACGATGTTCCTAAAGATCTGACTGCAGGTTTCAGGAAGTCTTGAGGCTTCAACACAGTCTGTGTCTTTAACCGTCTGTCATCATTCGGTCAGTATGGAACTTCCTCTTGTGCTCTGTGAGTATTATTTTATCTGAATATAGTTAAATGGATGATAATTGCTTTTATATTATGTAAAGGAGCTACTAATTTTGTGTTCCTTATTTATGTCTTTTCTTGTTGCTCTGAGTTTCAAATCCAGCTCTAGTCCATGTTATATGAGTGAAAGATGAGCTTGAGAGAGGAAGAGGAAGTTAGTGCTGTTTGTAAAAGATAAATTGAGTGTTGTATGTCAGTCTCTCTGTTCAGTCATTGGAATTTGTGCTGTTTAATGGTGTTTGTAGAATCAGTTCTGTTGGTTTCTTTTGCACAGTTTACTGTCTGATGCTTTTAAGTAAATATTCACTAGTAAGTACGAAGGAAGATTCATAATTCATCCATATGCTTGTGAACACACTGGTTGCTTCCTTAAACAAGTTCCCTAAACAAGTTCAAGTTCTCTCTGCTTTTGATGATGAAAATTATAAAATATCAAACAGATTTTTCAGTGCTTATCTGGAAACACCTGTGATTAACTTGTGTAAATCTTCAAATTAGAAAACCTTAGAAACCTTTGGAGAAATAAAATTTTTGTGTTGTGAAGCTGAGAAATATTTGAGAGTAAAAGTATGGTGTTTCACAAGCAAAGAAAGAAGAATAAGTGATATCTGATGTATAATATATATTATCAGCTCCATGTTGTCACTGTAATGAGATTTTTGTGTTTTTAGTGCTGATTTCAAACATCCACTCTGGACACACTGAAGGTGAATGAATTTGAATAATATATTTCATAACATTTCATAACATGATTCTACACTGTTACAAAACAGCTGTAAAAAGTATTTTGATTATGAATAAAAAAATGCCAATTTCTTATTGAATATTACATGGTCATAACTTATGAAGAATGTGGAAGCATAAAATATCTTTAAAAAATGTCCTTTGTCTTGAGTAGTAACGTCTCGGTTACGTATGGTAACCCTCGTTCCCTGAAGGCCTACTTATACTCACGCTGTGATCAGCGGCAGCTGGATGCAATAATCACATGCCAATGTGCATTGGCTCGTTTAGTTTACACTCGAAGTAGATTGGTCTCGCTAAGCGAGATCCCAATTCGTCGGTCATCTGACGTGACGTCGAGAGTGACCGACTGAAAGGGAACTCTAATAAAAACAAGTGTTGCTGTACCTGCAGTAACAAAGTGCTTTGAACTACTACAACAATTTACAACACTTGGTTGAATGTTGTGTCTGTAGATGGTGTGACACAGTAGGTTGAACTCTGGGCTACAGACCTAAAGGTTTTTGAACCCTTCATTAGGCGATCTTAAAGCTGCAAAAACCTTTAATGTCATTTAACTCTTTGCATTATGCTGAGTGAAAGCTGAACTTGCTTGTTCCTGTAATCGTTGTCAGCAGCTTGTGTCTGTAAAAAAATAAAAATGCACCAATTATTTACTAGAAAGAGAGATCTTATGCTCAAAATATTTCACAACTCATGCTTTTTTCCAATTTTATATTGACAGACATTCATAAACCAACTCTGACTGTGCACCTTACATAATGCACAAATTTCAAAATGTCATAATTTACACTGATAGTTTGATCTCTTCATACATGCACACACACATGTATCATATTATCCTCTTAAGACCCTGCGTCCTCATATGAGGACATTATATTTCTGTGAATTTCTCTGAGACTGTACATGCCACAGTTTTAAAGGGGTCATATGATGCTTTTTTAAAGATCATTATTTTGTGTATTTGGTGTAACAGAATATGTTGACATGCTTTAATGTTCAAAAAACACATTATTTTTCAAATACTGTAGATTATTGTAAGTCCTTTATGCCCCGCCTCCCTCAAACGCTCAGTCGCTCCACTCGTATACCGTTCATGCTCATCGGAACAGCAAAGTCCATCCAAAAATGGAGCCGACAGGAAACATGGATGTAGTACAGTATTGTTTCTGTCTGCAATACCCCTCCTGTGTTTTAAAAGGGTGTGGTATATGGGCAACTCTGGTAAGGCTGCCCTCTCATTCATTGATCTGCTAACCGCTATGATATGCTTGCGTGTTCTGATAATAATAGCTTTCTAGGGCTAAACATTATTTGGATAATTGGTAAAAAAAATAATAATAATAAAATAAAATTTAAATATCTTAACCCTACTGTTAGACCTACCTGAAAAACTAAAAAGCTATTTAATTAGAAGGCTTTTGTTATTTTTTATTTGTGCAATCATTATTAATTTCTTTATTTGTTCTTATTTTATTACTGACTGCTTACTTGTCATTTTTTATTCAATTCAAAGTTTGAAATCAAGCTATCTCGTGCTACTGCACCAAAATTACCCCACTGTAAAATAAAAAAAAACACTGAGTGAGCAAAAATTTGTGAGATAGCTAGTTATAATGGTAATTAAATAATGTTTACATATGTATAAAAACCTACATTAAAATCTGTCATATAAATTGGTCTCTTCATTAGAAATTAGCCTACTGATTGCCACCATTGATGGACAAATTCTTTTAATAATATTAAAAATATCTGTATGACATTATATTCTGCAGTTCTTCCCTGTTGTACCGAATATCTATACTTTTCAAATTATCACATCGAAGTTAGAAATTCAAATATTGTGACAAAATTAATTTTGTAGGGTGCCACAAGTTTGTTAAAATTTCCAAAGGGTGCCGCGACAAAAAAAAGGTTGGGAAACACTGGTCTAAATAACTGCCAAAATAATTATTTTATCAAAATGTCTTTATTAGGGCTGGGCAAAAAAAATAGATTTTTCGATTAATCGTTTTTTTAAATGACGTCGATTTGATATCGATTCTCAAAAGCTGCAAATTGATGTTTTCCGGTATTTAAATGCAACGTTTTTGCATTCGAATGTGGATTTTTTTTTTTATTCGACGAATATTCGAAATTTTAATTTTTTTTTGACAGCCCTAATATGCACATTATGTTTTAATTACATTTGATGTATGTTTATTTCATTTTATATTATACTATATTTTATGTATTTTTTAGTATATGTGTAACGCCCCTGTGGACTGTTTGTTGTGGTTTCTTCCCTTTGTGTTGGTTTAGCCCGTCTAATCATTAGTTAATCACCGTCATTGTGCTCACCTGTCTGCCTCTAATTATTCACCCCATATTAGTTCCTGTCTGTCTGAGCATTGGTGTCGGTTATTGTTAATGTTACCCCGAGTGTGTGTCTCACCTACCTGAACCTGCCTTGTTGTGTCTACAATAAATGTCATTATTGGAATCCTTGTCATCCTGCCTGCCTCCACACACCCGGTCCGTGACAGAATAACCGACCTAAAACAACAACATGGAGATCGCTGCTCGTTTCCTCACCATATCCCGCCGGGATCTCCCCTTCTACAAGTACGCCGGGGAGTTCTGCAAGCTCGCAGTGGTGACGGCGTTAGAGGACGCCGTCCTTAATCAGCTGTTCTGGCTCGGGGCCAACTACCATCGCCCCGTGGACCTCCCAGACACCACTGGACTAAGTTGGAGGGAAGGTGTCTTCCGGTGTCTGGGGAGTGTCCGGTCCCGAGCCAGAACCAGTCCGCCGCCGTCCGCGGCTTACTCAAGCCCGAAGGACGTTACTGTGGCAAGCCCGAAGGACGTTACTGTGGCAAGCCCGAAGGACGTTAATGTGGCAAGCCCGAAGGACGTCAATGTGGCAAGCCCGAAAGACGTTAATGTGGCAAGCCCGAAGGAC
>NW_015630537.1:94507-101064 GCF_001515625.1 Sinocyclocheilus rhinocerous | reverse complement strand
TGCATTGCAGTGGATGTTAATTGCTCCTTTTTTATTTTCATGCTGCTATCAGAGTTTCAAATTCAGCTCTAGTCCAAGTTATATGAGTGAAAGATGAGCTTGAGAGAGGAAGAGGAAGTTAGTGCTGTTTGTAAAAGATAAATTGAGTGTTGTATGTCAGTCTCTCTGTTCAGTCATTGGAATTTGTGCTGTTTAATGGTGTTTGTAGAATCAGTTCTGTTTGGTTGCTTTTGCACAGTTTACTGTCTGATGCTTTAAGTAAATATTCACTAGTAAGTATGAAGGAAGATTCATAATTCATTCATCTGCTTGTGAACACACTGGTTGCTTCCTTAAACAAGTTCCCTAAACAAGTTCAAGTTCTCTAAATTATAAAATATCAAACAAATTTTTCAGTGCTTATCTGGAAACACCTGTGATTAACTTCTGTAAATCTTCAAATTAGAAAACCTTAGAAACCTTTGAAGAAATAAAACATTTTTGTGTTGTGAAGCTGAGAAATATTTGAGAGTAAAAGTATGGTATTTCACAAGCAAAGAAAGAAGAATTAAATATATCTGATGTATAATATATATTATCAGCTCCATGCTCACACTGTAATGAGATTTTTGTGTTTTTAGTGCTGATTTCAAACATTCACTCTGGAAACACTGAAGGTGAATGAATTTGACTAATATATTTCATGTCTACACTGTTACAAAACAGTTGTAAAAAAAAATTAGAATAAAGTACTTTGATTATAAATAAAAAATAAAATCTGTCATATAAATTGGTCTCTTCATTAGAAATTAGCCTACTGATTGCCACCATTGATAGACAACATTTTTTAATAATATAAAAAAATATCTGTATGACATTATATTCTGCAGTTCTTCCCTGTTGTACCGACTATCTATACTTTTCAAATTATCATATCGAAGTTAGAAATTCAAATATTGTGACAAAATTAATTTTGTAGGGTGCCACAAGTTTCCAAATGGTGCCGCGACAAAAAAAAAAGGTTGGGAAACACTGCTGTAAACAATGTAAAGACATGGAAAAAACTAACTTTTTCCTAAAACTTTTTTCTCGGGTCTTAAGAGGTTATTAATGAGTGATTTCTCTATTTCAGATAGAGCCCAGGCAGTTTTAAGTGTTTCTCCACAGAAGTGGTTGACTGAAGGAGATCCAGTGACTCTGATCTGTGAGGTTCACGGCTCCTCTACAGGCTGGACATTCAGCTGGTTCTCTGTAAATGCTTCATCAGGTAAGATATAATGTGCTTCATGGCTTAACATCTGAATTATCTGGTTTTATGAAAGTCAGACGTACTGTTTAATATGTCTGAATCCAAGCATTACAGACCAGGTATGTGGGGCATACTGTATGCCTAAATTCCCTAAACTTCCACGGGTTTTCGAGCAGTGAGACCCACCATAGATGCCCAGTCGTGCATCATCACTCACTCTTCTGCAAAATTATAAGGTGTCATTGTTTGTTTCATGTATCTGCATGTACTGGAGACAGATATGTAATGTAGGGCTCAATGGTACATGATTTAGTCCTGGTATAAAAATCCTGAATGCATTGGGTTACACCAACAAAATAAATTGATAAGGGTCAAATCAGATGCTCTTGTTTTACAGACATCAGCAGTTGTTATAAGCTGCTCTCAGACAGCAGTAGAGGAGATGGAGGAAACTACACTATCAGTTCTGCTGCTCTAAATCACACAGGAGTTTATGTGTGCAGAGCAGAGAGAGGAAATCCTCAGCTAAATATCTACAGCGGATCTAAAATATTCATAATTAATTATAACTAGTTATGATTAATTATTCATATTTCCCATGAGCTGATTCGCTACATTGATAAGGGTCAAATCAGATGCTCTTGTTTTACAGACTTCAGCAGTCGTTATAAGCTGCTCTCAGACAGCAGTAGAGGAGATGGAGGAAACTACACTGTCAGTTCTGCTGCTCTAAATCACACAGGAGTTTATGTGTGCAGAGCAGAGAGAGGAGAACCGGCCTATAAAACAACCTACAGCAACACACAGCCAGTATGGGTCACTGGTGAGTTCACAGAATCAGTGTGCATGAGACAATGATTGATGCATCTGGTGTCACATAAGGAATCAAAATTTCCCTTGGTGTTTTGAGAGCTTGATGTACTATGAAAATACAATGTAAGTTTCAAAATTCCTCTGTATTTCACAATATGTTTCTTCACAAAAATTCTTTGAAAGATGGTAATTGAAAACTGAAGCATCACTGTTTATGGAACACAAATGTTATTAATATTATAAGTTAACCTGAAGGAAAACAATGAAATAAGCCTAATTAAAATGTTCAACCTATTTAAACCTCTTTTTATGCTTTTTATTATTTGATAATTATTTTATTATCATTTATTTTAAAACATTCATCAGGTGTTTCTCCTCGAGTCTCTCTGATCATCAGTCCCAGCAGAACTCAACACTTCATATTGGTCTCTCTCTCTCTGAGCTGTGAGGACCAGAGTAACTCTGATAGATGGAGAGTGAGAAGATACACAGAGAGTTGGCGGCTGGAAGATTGTTCATCATTACGCCGGGCATCACAAACAGGATCTACATGTACAATCAACCAAGAGCTGGATCTCAGTCAGAGGTGAGAATTAGAAATATAAAAACTATTGAAATGTGCCTGTATCATTTACAGCACTAATCTGAATGTAAAATATATGTATCTCAGCTTCCTCAGCCTCAAAGTCTAATGGTCTCAATCCTGTGATAATTGGAGTGACTGCAGGACTGACCGTCACATTTTTTATCATTGTCGTCTTGGTCCTGCTGTGGCGCTACAGAAACAACAAAGGTTCATCATTTACCATATTAAAATTCAATTATACATTTGCTGACACTAACTCTGATCCTAAACCTTGTGAGCTTCCGTCCTACATCAGTCTAAGCTGGTTATCTGGTCTCAGCTGGTCTTCCAACCTAGTAAAGCTGGTGTGTTGGCTAGTTTTAGTAGGTTTCTAGGTATTTTTCATCTGGTTAGGCTAAGAACTTATGTATTGAAATTAACTGTGTCGAGTCCATTTTGTCCACTGATGCACATGTAAAGCACTCCAAATTAGTTATTTATCAATTTCCATTTCTGTTAGGATTTCTGTCTTGAATGCAACCTATGAGGAGAGCAGGCAGCAAGGCACCTTACCATGTTTTAGAACAGAACCATAATGTTATAAATAAATAAAAAACATGTCACTAAAGCACTTTCATTCTCAAACATGTATGCATGAACGGGATTAAAAGGAGGTTTTCCTCAAAACATATACATAATCATTTTATGTTTGACTAGGTGTAAGATCTCAGTCTCGCTCTAGTGTCAGTCAACAGCAGAACAGCAGTCAGACATCAGAGCAGAACCAGAGTGACACGGGAAACAACACACTGCTGTCTGGTCAGTCTTTACCTGTTAACCATAAATAAATACATATAAATCTTTACAAGCTGAGATGAAAGACACTTAAGAATAACTTTTAACAGGACTGATGTCACAACTAAATACTATTTCACTTCTCTAAAGTTTAACATGATATTTGTGTGTCTGACATATGTTTCAGTTAGATGTCATTTGGGTTTATTTTGTTATCAAAAATGTAATTACAAAATATATTTTGTTTTCTCCATTTTAAAAAGTTTAAATTAAATATTTTGTCTAATGCTTTATTTTATTTATAAGTGAGTGTTAACTCATAAGATGAATGGCAAAAATAATATATTATGGAAAATTATTTAATGTATTACAGGAACTGCTCATATCTATGACTCTATTGATGCAACGATTAAGAAAAAAGACACAAGCACAGGTAACTAATGATGAAACAGTAGTTCTTTTCTAAAGATATTATAAACTGAATCAATGTTTTTAATCACTGCACATTTACAGAGGAAATCCAGTGTCTTATTACTTTCTTTATTTGTCATTTTAAGACAGCGTAAGTGGACCTGAACTCACCTATGCTGAGATTGAACTCAAATCTACAAAGAAACTGAAGAAAAAGAAAGAAAACAAAGGTAAACAGAAACAAAAAGCTCTGTTCTTATGATTTTATCATTGTATTCATAATGATTTGATTTTGATTTATTTCTTAAATAACTCTAAAAAGTTACAAAAAACATGGCAGTATTTTCCTAAACACCTGTGTATAGTTGTGCATTGTGAATCTCACATGATCCATAAGTTCATTTTGAGTTAATTTGGTTTAACATGTAATCATTTTAAAATAAAAGAATTATACATATTATATTTTGGCATCTTCTAGGGAACAGCATTGAGAGTTATGACGATGTTTACTCTAAACAGAAGTTAGAAACAGATCAAGGTGAGTGTCAAACTAAAAAAATTCAGTCATAGTTCACAAGGAGCTACTGAAAACTGCATCTACAAGCATCATTGAGAAGAATGAAATTAAATACTGTATATAAAAATGTGCATTTTGAATTCATTTCTATATTTTCAGGTGCTGGATCTAGTGATGTGACGTATGCTCAGATTAAATAAATGCTCAGATGAGAAACTGTCAATCCCAGGATTCTGATGAGTTTAGGTTGAGAAGGAGTGAAGAATGAACAGGATCATCAATGCTTTATCATCTTTGTGATACTGGGCAACTGATGGCAATAGATTTATCAGCCTTCATGTGCCTCAGAGATTATGCTTGCTGATCTCTGAAAAGCAATGAGCTGATTATAGGAAACAGGAAAGAGTATCATTTAGTTCTGCACAGTGTGTTGTCTTATTGTAAAAAGCCACTGAAAATAGGGCCCAATGTACTGTGTTAATATGAATTTTATGCATTGTTTTTTTCACAGGTGTTTCACAGGTGTATATATGTTATAGATTGCAGTTTGGATGCTTTTGTTGCAATTAGACTGCTGGTTTAGGCTGTACATTTGCTTTGGGCATTCGGAAACAAAACTTGCATCTTTACAACTGTAATCATTTGTTTGTGTACATGATTTATGAGCTGTCTGTGGAGGAAATTTTGTTTTTATATGAATTATTATTATTGGTATTATTTGCTTAACTGTACTAAAGAGTGCTCTTTAGACTGTCTCTGAGTGCTTCAGTTTGCTTCAGTATGCTTGAGTTTTTGATGAGCTGAGAGATAACAGGAATTCTCTTTAGTGTGTGTGTGTGCGTGCGTGCGTGCGTGCGTGCGTGTGTGTGTGCGTGCGTGTGCGTGCACACTTGCACAGCTATCTTTGTGAGGGCCGGTTTGAGTTTTAGACCATCGGAGTGAGGACAATATTGTAAAGTGAGGACATTTTGGCCGGTCCTTACTTTCTGAGAGCCTTTTAAAGGCCTGTTTGAAAATCATGGCAGTATTTTCCTAAACACCTGTGTATAGTTGTGCATTGTGAATCTCACATGATCCATAAGTTCATTTTGAGTTAATTTGGTTTAACATGTAATCATTTTAAAATAAAAGAATTATACATATTATATTTTGGCATCTTCTAGGGAACAGCATTGAGAGTTATGACAATGTTTACTCTAAACAGAAGTTAGAAACAGATCAAGGTGAGTGTCAAAAAAAATCAGTCATAGTTCACAAGGAGCTACTGAAAACTGCATCTACAAGCATCATTGAGAAGAATGAAATTAAATACTGTATATAAAAATGTGCATTTTGAATTCATTTCTATATTTTCAGGTGCTGGATCTAGTGATGTGACGTATGCTCAGATTAAATAAATGCTCAGATGAGAAACTGTCAATCCCAGGATTCTGATGAGTTTAGGTTGAGATGGAGTGAAGAATGACCAGGATCATCAATGCTTTATCATCTTTGTGATACTGGGCAACTGATGGCAATAGATTTATCAGCCTTCATGTGCCTCAGAGACTATGCTGGCTGATCTCTGAAAAGCAATGAGCTGATTATAGGAAACAGGAAAGATTATCATTTAGTTCTGCACAGTGTGTTGTCTTATTGTAAAAAGCCACTGAAAATAGGGCCCAATGTACTGTGTTAATATGAATTTTATGCATTGTTTTTTTCACAGGTGTTTCACAGGTGTATATATGTTATAGATTGCAGTTTGGATGCTTTTGTTGCAATTAGACTGCTGGTTTAGGCTGTACATTTGCTTTGGGCATTCGGAAACAAAACTTGCATCTTTACAACTGTAATCATTTGTTTGTGTACATGATTTATGAGCTGTCTGTGGAGGAAATTTTGTTTTTATATGAATTATTATTATTGGTATTATTTGCTTAACTGTACTAAAGAGTGCTCTTTAGACTGTCTCTGAGTGCTTCAGTTTGCTTCAGTATGCTTGAGTTTTTGATGAGCTGAGAGATAACAGGAATTCTCTTTAGTGTGTGTGTGTGCGTGCGTGCGTGCGTGCGTGCGTGTGTGTGTGCGTGCGTGTGCGTGCACACTTGCACAGCTATCTTTGTGAGGGCCGGTTTGAGTTTTAGACCATCGGAGTGAGGACAATATTGTAAAGTGAGGACATTTTGGCCGGTCCTTACTTTCTGAGAGCCTTTTAAAGGCCTGTTTGAGGGTCAAGACTTGGTTTT
>NW_015630537.1:85753-94323 GCF_001515625.1 Sinocyclocheilus rhinocerous | reverse complement strand
GCTCAATCCTAAAATAATAAAACAGCTAGGTCATTAGCAGGTCCGTGTCACTATTCACTTGTTCTTGCCATCCTTTCATACTAAAAACACTCACTGCAATATATATTAATTCTTTAGATTGCTATGAAGAGGCCAGAAATGGTTGAGACTGAGACTATGACTACTGTAATAAAGAGGAAGATTAACACTGTTCAGGATGTAATTTTATTTGAATTCACCATGCCATCAATTACATACAATGCAATAAAGACAAACAGCTATTGTGTGAAAATAAAACTGCACAGGTGTTCCTTGATTGTCCTCCATTTTGTTCAAACTTAATGTGTGGCCTTAAGGTTAAATTATTTTAACTTTAACACATTAATATCACTGATCTTTGCTTTGGGATAGGGCTGTAATACAATTAATGAAATGTTAATATTTCATTAATAGTTCCAGGGCTGACAACTATTTACTCCAAGTATCAGAAAGTAATGCGGTAATGTGGACTCTGTGTTTACAGACAAGTAAACATTTTATTCATAATAATAATGGTAATTCCAGATGTCATTTTAAAACAACATACTTTTAATTGTATTGATTTGTGTAATTTATAATTAAGAAAATTATTGTAAAGAAAAGATAATTAGGTTACTAATTATGATAAAACGTTAATATAATACAAATATTTTGTCAAAGTAGTAAGTACGAACATGCAGAATCAACTATAGAGGAATGTACTTTCTGGATGTTCCATAGCATTAGACCTATCCTTTATCAGGAATTTAATGTGCATTTCGGTCGGTACTTGCCAAGTGTGGACACCTGCAGGATGAAGCGATGGGCGTGACAAAAGGTCTTAATAATTGGCTGAGAAAGTTATCTGTCAGGGTCAGGACCAGATTAAGAATTTACAATTTCTTGTAAAGGGCCCCCGCCCCATCCTCTGTTATACAAGATCAGCACCTTGGGCAACAGTAGTTGTATTAATGTGTGCTTTATAAGTAAAATAAACTGAAACAGAAACACCACATGATTGCAACAATGCTTTTCCTGGACCAGCAGCAACATTATCAAGACATTACCCTGCGTAGTGTAACTCACTGGCATATGCAAACACATACTGCCTCACCAATTCTATCAATCAGATTCTTCCATAATTCACACACAAACACACACCTGTTAATGTTTAGGGGCTGCCTCTCTTTGTCTCTGTCTTCATTTGTCACTATGTTCTCTACTCTCCTCCTCTAGTGAAATATTTTTTTATTTTTTATTTATTATTTCCTTCATTTGTATTGAAAATAAATGTCTTTACAATCTGATATGTGATAGGAAAAAAAGAAAAGAATGAGTTCGGCAAAAGGTGGATTCGAAACTCCGGTCGATCGAGTCAAAACACTGAGATGTGCGCTTTACGCCTGTGGAGGAAATTTTATTTTTATATAAAACGGTACAGTGAAGCAAATACTACTAATAATAATAAGGAGTGTTCTTTAGACTGTCTCTGAGTGCTTCAGTTTGCTTCAGTATGCTTGAGTTTTTGATGAGCTGAGAGATAACAGGAATTCTCTTTAGTGTGTGTGTGTGCGTGCGTGCGTGCGTGCGTGCGTGCGTGTGTGTGTGTGTGCGTGTGCGTGCACACTTGCACAGCTATCTTTGTGAGGGCCGGTTTGAGTTTTAGACCATCGGAGTGAGGACAATATTGTAAAGTGAGGACATTTTGGCCGGTCCTTACTTTCTGAGAGCCTTTTAAAGGCCTGTTTGAGGGTCAAGACTTGGTTTTAGGGATCAGGTTGTGGGTGGGTAAAGGGTAGGTTTAGGGTAAGGGTTTGGGTGAGGCACTTAGTTCTGATGGGTAGGTTTAGGGTAAGGAGCTAGAGATTGCATTGTGTCAATGTATGTCCTCACAAAGATAGCTATACAGAGTTGTGTGTGTGTGTGTGCGCGCGCGTGTGTGTGTGTGTGTGTGTGTGCGCGCGCAAGACAAGTGTGAGACAAGAAATGCTATACCTAGCTTCTTAGAAAATGATTTGAATTAAATACTTAGAAACGCATCTAGGGGGGACATAGTTGGACACCTTAAATGGACACATATCTTGAGTATGCATTGTGATTGGATGAGATAAAAACATCCTGTTTTGATTTGGGTGTAAATATTGAGTTAAGGTATTTTATCTTTGTCGCAAATCCACAGCCAACACTGAATGGCTGTATGAATGAATACTTTTTCTTGCAAGAAAATAAATCTTCAAAAGACTTTTCTCATACCTTTATTGAAATATTGACACTGTCCTAAAAAAACATATATTAAACGGTGCGTTTACACTTTAGTGGACTGAGTGGAGCAGAACGAGCATTTTCATTTCATTCCCATGAAAGCCTAGCTTCACGCTCACGCTATGAATTGTGGGATTGACAGTGGAACGGAGAAAGTGTTGAGAGAGTACAAAAGTTGTGAAATGCTCAACTTTGTGCAAATAATGAGCAGAAAATGTTGATAGGTGTGAGGTTCAGGTAATGACATTCATCATGAGCGTTTAAAAATATGTGACCCTGGACCACAAAACCTGTCATAAGTTGCAAGGGTATATTTGTAGCAATAGCCAACACTACATTGTATGGGTCAAAATTATCGATACGTGATCTGTGAAAATGACAATAAAACACTTATGACCTTTTACATGAAGAGACTGCTGAGGGCATTAAGAATAGGACTGCAATTCAACAGGACTTTTCCCCCGAAAAAAATCTTCAAGAACTAAAGAAGTTAAGGAGACAGATTCATTGTGTAACCAGAAACAGAATCATTGAGTTCCATAACTCTCATCCCTTGTCTTGGTATATGAATATTAAACTGTGTTCACAAATACAAATACATCAGAACCAAACTCAGCATCTATTTCAGGTCAGTGTCATTAACCAGTGATGGAGGAGCAGCAGTTATTCATTAGTTTCTGCTGCTTCCATTATTCAGTAAACACACCAGAATATTACTTATTATCATAATGCCAAATCTAAGCTTATCAATTTGATAAAATATGATTCATGACAACATCTGTGTAGAAAACCTGTATGTTAGTGTGACATTTTCTGTAAGCATGTTACAAGATTATCAACATTATCAAAATATTTTCTGTAACACATGAGGTACATTTGCATGTCTTTATCTCTCATGATGTTCCTAAAGATCTGACTGCAGGTTTCAGGAAGTCTTGAGGCTTTAACACAGTCTGTGTTTTTAACCGTCTGTCATTATTCAGTCAGTATGGCGCTCAGTCAACTTCCTCTTGTGCTCTGTGAGTATTATTTTTTATCTATGTATTTCAGTGGCTGGTAATTGCTATTATATTATGTAAATAGTAAATAGTACACAGTTAGTAAAAGCGTATCTTTATCAGACTGTTTGCTTCAAGTTCCCTAAACAAGTTCAAGTTCTCTCTGCTTTGATGATGAAATCTATAAAACATCAAACAAATGTTTCAGTGTTTTCTCTGAACACATATACATGTAGTCCCACAACAATATCTTAATGTGAGTTACTTCTTATAACAGTCACTGTTTTCAGACTCTGGAAGGTTTTTACAGAAATACTCATTCAGTTGCCACTACATCTAAAAAAACAAGCTGAGCTGAGAAACATTTGAGAGTAAAATTATGGCATTCCTTTAAACTTTTATGTCTAAAGTATAAAGGAAAGTTGATCAGTTCCATATTCACACTGTGATGAGTTTTTTCTCTTTGTGTTTTTAGTGCTGATTTCACACATCCACTCTGGACACAATGAAGGTGAGAGAATTTGACTTATATATTTCATAACATATGGGCGATGTCTCACTAACAGTTACAAACCAGATGAGAAAATAAACAATTTGATTATAAACACACCTTTTTAAACAAGTTTTATAAATTATTTATGTGTTGTGAACTTTTTGATGTGTCAAAGTGGTAGTTGTGTACTGTAGTCTGTCAATGGAGGGACAGAAATCTCTCAGATTTCATAAAGAATATCTTAATTTGTGTTCTGAAGATGAACAAAAGTCTTGTGGATTTGGAACAGCATGAGAGTGAGAGTGTAACCCTTTAAAGTTGTATGTTAACTCTTAGCATTGTGCTGAGTGAATGTTGACCTCACTTATCCCTGTAACTGCTGCTAGCAGATGTGTTTCTTGCCTGTATTTCTTATCTGTGAAATCAAAGATCTCTAACAATTTACCATTAGCAGTGAGCAAATACATAGCAAGTACTTTTCCTTACACAATGTGCAGATGATTTCATAAGATACAAGTGACCACACCGCCCAACAGCTACAGAGAACAACACTTCAGTCTTACCTTATTTAACATGAATGTTTTACAATCAGGCAACTGTGTTCACACAGTAAAAGCAGCACATTATTTTTATTGTAAATTGCTGTTGTTGTACAGAAACACCAAAAGCCAAAGTGACCATTAAACCTGATCAACATGTATTCAGAGGAGAGACAGTCACTCTCAGATGTGACATTGATGGTGAAGGAGTCACTAGCTGGCAGTACAGCTGGTATAAAGACGGTTCATTCTACAGTTCCAGTGAACTACAGGAACACACATTCAGTCCTGTTACTGAGTCTGATGCAGGTAAATACTTCTGTTATGGAGCAGAGAGAGGAGGATCACGCAGCTCACAACACAGTTATGCAGTTACACTGACAGTATCAGGTGAGTTTGATCATCTCTTCACACACACACAAGTTTAACATGCTATTAAAGAGTGATTTATTAACCTTTAGGTGCTGTTTGGGGTCTTTTTGACCACAAATGACGTTTGATGAAATAAAAAAAAAATAATGTACCCTTTATCTAAATGGCATGAGACTTTGTATGGTTGCCAACACTTGGTAGCTTTACAAATAAAAAAAGAAACTGGCTTGATATCTTGCTGTATGTTAGTGTGGGGAAAAAAAGTCACACTCAGGATGTTTGGGGTCTCTGGAGACCCCACACTGAAATGAATGGGGAAATCAATACTTTTTCTTTTTAATTTGTCAAATAAAATCACTAAATCCACCACAACGCAGACCACAAAATACATGAAAATTAAAGTGGCAACCCTTCCATGCGTTCACAATGCAGAACGATTACGCTCGCAACCTCGCACACACTTCTCTTCTCAAAGTGGTTGAAAAGTGTTCAGATTTTTAGGGGTCAAGCACCAAACGTGTAGTGAATTTTATTTTGCTTATAACTTTGAACCCTTTGGTCTAAAAACAAGATCCTTCTCTTGATCTTGGAATAAAGATATTTACAATTTCTGTAATATTGATTATGAGACATTGTCAAATATATTGCTGTTTTTGTTTCACCACCTCTTGGTCAGAAATGATTTTTTTTTTTTTATCTCTACTTAGCCATTTAGAATTTTATCGTAAACTGCTGTACCCACAAAACACTTTGTTGAATGCTGTGTCTCTCTGACTGCTGGCATTGCTGATGTGACATGGTGGGTTGAGCTCTGGGCTGCTAACCTAAAGGTTGTGGTTTTGAACCATTCCTAACATGGTCTAGTTGCAAAAGCCTTTGTTCTCCTTTTACTCTTTGCATCGTTCTGAGTGAATGTCGACCTCACTTGTTCCTATAATTGCTTGCAGCTTCATTTATTCAATTGTCTATGAAATTAAAATGCACTTTATAAGATTTATCAGGGTTTCTGTGGGCCTTAAAAGGTGATAAAGGTCTTAATTTAGTCTTCCACAAATCAAAGCCTTAAAAGGTCTTAAATTGGAGCAGAGAGTCTTAAATTCATGAAGTCATGGCATTAAATGTTCTATGCCCTGCAAAAAAAAAAAAAAAAAAGAATATCTTGTTTTCCAATAAAAATATGTAAACATCCTTAAATCAAGATATATTTACTTGAGATGTAAAATAAAGATGTGAAGTCTTCTTTTCTAAGAAACTGAATAAAACTAAGTACTTGTATGGGATCTTTTTTTCATACTATAACATAAAATTAAGCAATATCATGAGAGCTATTTTTGCGAATATGAGCATGACTGCAAAACGTGATATTGAGTTTATACAAACCTTCAACAAACAAGTTAATTTTAAGTGACACAATTAAACTAAAAATTAAAAATTAAATTAAATAAAAAATAGTTCCAAACAAATCCATAACATAATTTGTGTGTGTTTCTGAGCAACACACAGCGGTGATTTATTACTGAATGTATCAGCTGCTTTGAACTTTGAATAAATTACTCTGTGAGTTACTCATTAAGGGATTTGCCACCGCCAAGCCTACTGGCAGATCTTTCAGATGAATTTCAGGAGTGCTAGTTTGGTCTTGGTCTTGTCTTGGTCTCAACACACTCTGATCCTGGTCTCGGTTTAGGTGGCCTTGACTACAAATATTGATTTAAGAATCTTTAGACAAACAGGGCAAAATGAGGAAGAGCATCAGTTGTTGTTGTTGTTTTTTTGCAGTGGAAAAAATTCCATAATCTTTATTTTTTTCCATTCAATTTATACCTTAAGTTCTCTTTACTTGCTCCTAAAAAGTCTTAAATTCATTTTCATAAAACCTGCAGAAACCTTGTGTAGTGTGATTTCCATATGTCACTTCATCTAGACGCCGTCACAGTGAATTCAATAGTGCTCCAATGATGAGATAGTTTAGTTTATTCATATAAAAAAGGTAATAAACAAAAAGAAACAATTAGTGCAATAGCATTATCCAAAACAAACTTATTGTAAACAACGATTTAAACCTTACATCTGCTGGCTTCTTCCACAGTTCCACGAGTCCATTACTTCATTCACTAGGGACACGCTATTTAAACAATCTTTCATATGACTAACATTCTTTAGCCAGCAAGTATCACTATATTGACATTAACATATAAATTAAATGACTCATACACCATGTTTACCAATGAGAGAATGAAATCTTCTGCTGAAATATTTTCACGACTCATGCTACTATAATGATTTTATGCTGATAGATATTCCCAAACCAACTCTGACTGTTGAGCCACAGAGCTGTACCAGTAAGCAGACGAGATCTTCTGCTGAAAAATCTTTACCACTCATGCTACAGATTTTCCTAAACCAAAACTGACTGTGCGGCCACAGAGTTCATTGTTCACTGGAGACTCAGTTACTCTGAGATGTGAGGTGGATCAGTCATGGGATGGATGGGAGTTTCTCTGGAGTAAAAACTCAAACACTGAATCTACTGAAGCTTCAACTAAAACAATTGATTCAGTGAAAGTCTCTGATGGAGGAGAGTACAGGTGCAGAGCACGAAGAGAAGAACATTACACAGATTACAGTGAAACAGTAACAGTGACAATATACGGCAAGTGCATTTCCTTATTTACTTACATATGCACAAATTATTTCATAAGCCTAAATAATTGACTGTAATAGCTATAGAAAACAACACTTTAACCTGATTTAGCATGTATGTTTTGTAGGCTACTCAAGTTTTTATTCTGTAAAAACAGCACATTGTTTTCATTGTAAATTGTTGTCATTGCACAGAAAGACCAAAACCCAAAGTGAGCATTAAACCTGATCAACATGTATTCAGAGGAGAGACGGTCACTATCAGATGTGACATTGATGGTGAAGGAGTCACTAGCTGGCAGTACAGCTGGTATAAAGACAGTTCAGTCAGTGTTTTCAGTGAACTACAGGAACACACATTCAGTCCTGTTACTGAGTCTGACGCAGGTAAATACTCTTGTTATGGAGCAGAGAGAGGAGGATCACGCAGCTCACAAAACAGTGATGCATTTAGACTGACAGTATCAGGTGAGTTTGATCATCTCTTCACATACACACACTCTTTATATGTTATTAAATTATTGATTTCTCTATTTCAGATAGAGCCCAGGCAGTTTTAAGTGTTTCTCCACAGAAGTGGTTGACTGAAGGAGATCCAGTGACTCTGATCTGTGAGGTTTACGGCTCCTCTACAGGCTGGACATTCAGCTGGTGCACTGTGACTCTTTCATCAGGTATAAGTTATAATATGCTTCATGTGATAACATCAGAATTAACTGGTTTTATTAAAATAAAATACTGCTTAAAGTTTACCCCTAAATTAAAATTAAGTCATCATTTACACACCCTGGTGCTATTCTAATGCCGTATGCCTTTCTTTCTTTTTCGAAAAAAAAAAAAAACAAGTCCCGCGCGTGCTCCTCCATATAATGGCAGTGGGTAATGATCAGCATCAAGCTTTCGAAAAAAGACGCAAATGAATGGTTCCATGCGACACATGCTGTAGCCTATATTTCAGGTGTTCTGGGGGTACACGATATACACTGAACAAAATTATAAACGCAACACTTTTGTTTTTGCCCCCATTTTTCATGAGCTGAACTCAAAGATCTAAAACTTTTTCTATGTACACAAAAGGCCTATTTCTCTCAAATATTGTTCACAAATCTGTCTAAATCTGTGTTAGTGAGCACTTCTCCTTTGCCGAGATAATCCATCCACCTCACAGGTGTGGCATATCAAGATGCTGATTAGACAGAATGATTATTGCACAGGTGTGCCTTAAGCTGGCCACAATAAAAGGCCACTCTAAAATATGCAGTTTTA
>NW_015630537.1:74687-85475 GCF_001515625.1 Sinocyclocheilus rhinocerous | reverse complement strand
CCAAAGTGAGCATTAAACCTGATCAACATGTATTCAGAGGAGAGACGGTCACTATCAGATGTGACATTGATGGTGAAGGAGTCACTAGCTGGCAGTACAGCTGGTATAAAGACAGTTCAGTCAGTGTTTTCAGTGAACTACAGGAACACACATTCAGTCCTGTTACTGAGTCTGATGCAGGTAAATACTCTTGTTATGGAGCAGAGAGAGGAGGATCACGCAGCTCACAAAACAGTGATGCATTTAGACTGACAGTATCAGGTGAGTTTGATCATCTCTTCACATACACACACTCTTTATATGTTATTAAATTATTGATTTCTCTATTTCAGATAGAGCCCAGGCAGTTTTAAGTGTTTCTCCACAGAAGTGGTTGACTGAAGGAGATCCAGTGACTCTGATCTGTGAGGTTTACGGCTCCTCTACAGGCTGGACATTCAGCTGCTTCTCTGCAAATGCTTCATCAGGTAAGATATAATGTGCTTCATGTGGTAGCAACTCAATTAACTGGTTTTATTAATTGGTTTTATATGTGCATATACTTGTTCCAGTGGCGGACTGGCCATCTGGAGCACCAAGAGTTTTCTCGTGGACCGCTGTACAATGTGGGACGGCCCATTGCGTAAATAAATATATATAAAGAGTGAATTATAGTAAATGTACATACACTGTAAAATCTAATTAGTTGGGCTTACTTAAAAAAAGCATACAATTAATGAAAATAAATGAAATTGAATTTTTACCACTGTTTTCATTCACCTGCTGCATGTTTAAGTCTGTGTGTGACTTTAGCATGTTACCCCACACTATTTCAGGATTATATAAACCTAATTAAAAGCATCTCAAGGTATTTATGAAAAATCAAGTTCATGAAAGTTCATTAATAAACACACACAAACAATACACTAATGCTTTAATTAGAACATAGGTCATTTTCTAAAAGCAACCTATTTATTACTTTTCTTCCTTTGAAATCAAATAACTCTGACTTCATGATGCATTGCTGCATTAACAGGAAGATGATTATAGTAACATAAACCAAGTTCAAAGTGCCCAACCATATTTTAAGTAAGCGTCACTCAAAACAGTAAGTAAATAGTTTTATTTGCCTTGAAAGTAGCTGTAACTTAATAAAACCTAGTAAGTATAACAACTAAGTAAAGATAACTAACTAAATCTAAGTAAGGTAAACTTTTGGATTTTACAGTGTAGGCCTAGCCTATATCCGTCCATCGGCCCAGACGAATGGTCCGCGCAGCCCACTGGAATCAAACATTCTAATTAATTTAGCGCGCTCTGGCTCAGTGTAGCGTATGGGAAGCCAAACAACCCAAATGTGGGACGAGACAGCGCGGTATTAAAGTGTTCGCGCCGCGCTGACCTGTCATAGGCGCAACGTTGGATGCCACCCGCCATAAAACATGAAGAAGAAGAAGAAGAAGAGTAATGTTCGCGCTGCGCTGTTGTAACTGATCAGCGCTGCGCTGTCAGTTCGGTGGCGCTAGTAAACACGTCCTCTCTGCGCTGTCGAGTCGGTCGCGCCGCTCGGTCCATTGAGCTGCGCCTATGACAGGTCAGCGCGGCGCGAACACTTTAATACCGCGCTGTTTCGTCCCACATTTGGGTTGTTTGGCTTCCCATAGTAGCGGCTCAAAAGCGCTCGTCAATGTCAAAATGTTTGAAATAGCCAATCAAAGTGTAGAAGGCGGGATTTACTGTTCAGAGCTGAGCTGCGCGGCACTTGAATGTGAGCTGAGGTAAGCAGCTAAATATGACAAGACAATAGCAATATTTAACAGTTTACGATAAAAATTATTTAACGACAGACATTAATTTTCAGGGATGCAAACTACTGGCCTTATCGAATTACTCTGATGTTAATGCCATTTAAGTTATTCGTCACAATGTAGCCTACATAGAAACATTAACGTAGCAGTTTTCAGCACACATAAGATAAGAGTGAGTATTTGTATATCTATCCAGGCTTTTTTCCGTAATTTCACATGTCTAAGAAAATGTTTCAGAAAACTCAAAAATATTATTCTGAAACTTACACTAGAACATTGTAAATCTGAAGAATTTCATTTTTAATTGCCGTGATTAGGATATATATTATAATAAAAATATTATTTGCTAATTAGATCACATGCATTATTTTATATACACACTTGCGGTCGAAAGTTTGAAATAATTCAGACTTTGTATTTATTTTTTTGAAAGAAGGCTGAATTTATCTGATCAAAAATACAGTAAAAACACCATTATGAAATATTACATTTAAAAGTGTTTTTTTTATTTAAGACATTTTACAATGTAGTTTATTTCTGTGATCAAAGCTGAATTTGCAGTATACTCCAGTCCTCAGTGTCACATGATCCTTCAGAAATCATTCTAATATGCTGATTTGCTGCTTAATTATTATCAGTTATTATTTGTGCTCAATTATTAATAATGATTTTTATTATTATCACAGTCTTCAGTGTCACATGATCCTTCAGAAATCATTCTAATATGCTGATTTGCTGCTTAATTATTAAGCTCAATTATTAATAATGGTTCTTATTATTTTCAGTGCTGAAAAACTTTTTTTGGAAACTGTGATACTTTAACCTTTTATGGATTATTTGATGAATACAAAGTTAAAGAACAGCATTTATTTGAAATATAAATAATTTGTGATAATTATACATCTCTTACTGTAACTTAAATAAATTTAAAGCAACCTTGTTGAATAAAAGTATTAATATATATATTTATATATATATATATATATATATACAGTATATATATTAATCTTACCCCAGACTGAATGGTAATGTATCACATGTTCCACAAAAATATTGGGCAGCACAACTGTTTTCAACATTAATAATAATTAGAAATGTGTCTTGAGTAGCAAATCAGCATATTAGAATGATTTCTGAAGGATCATGTGACACTGAAGACTGGAGTAATGATGCTGAAAATTCAACTTTAATCACATAAATCAATTACAGTTTAACAGATATTCACATAGAAAAGAGCTATATTAAATTGCAACATTATATATTTCACAATATTACTGTTTACTGTATTTTTCATTATTAAGAATTTTTAGACTCTTTTCCACAATTGGAGCTCTATTCAATAAAATGACAGGAGATGTCAAGCTCCTGCAAAAAGACAAATATAAGACCAATAGAAAGGCACCATAAAAACAGTCCACATTCTGCACTACATCCCAAGTTTTCAGACCAAAGCAAAACATTATTATATGGACTAGTAAAGTATGCCAATCATTCATTAATGTCAATGATAAGCATTTCAATTAAAAAAGAAAAAAGAAAGCATTTATATTTCTATATTATGTTATATTTTATGTTAGTTAGTGTTGTTAAAAACTCTGTGCTCTGTGCATAATGAGCTGGTGGGTTTATGGTGTGGTGGGTCGCTCTGTGCCAGAAAGTCCAGGGCCACTTTTTAGCCCCAGTCGGCCCCTGAGTGGTGCCCATAACTCCCTTGAGCTTTGATCTGGCCCTGTTTCAGTTAAACTGAATACACTGAGTTACCCCAACAAACATAATTTATAAGTGTAAAATCATACAGTAAAAGCTCCTTAAGGTGAAATCTACATGAATTCTCATGTTTTGTAGACAACATATATTTTCAACTGCTCTCAGACAGCAGTAGAGGAGCTGGAGGAAACTACACTGTCAGTTCTGCTGCTCTAAATCACACATGAGTTTATGTGTGCAGAGCAGAGAGAGGAGAACCAGCCTATAAAACAACATTCAGCAACACACAGCCAGTATGGGTCACTGGTGAGTTCAAACAGGATCAGTTTGAATGAGACAGTACTGAAACAAGAATGTATGAGAGTGTGTTGTATGATACAATGAATGATGCATCTAGAGTCATATCAAGAGGAATCAGAGTTTTCTTGGTGTTTTGAGAGCTATGATGTACTATGAAATCACACAGTTTCAGAATTCAAAAATTCATCTCCAATTCGTAAAAGAGGAAATAGTCGTTAAAAACTGAAGCATGACTAGGTACGGAACACAAATGTTACTAATATTATCATTTACATTCTTTTTATTAGTGAACCTGAAGGAAAACAATTAAATAGGCCTAACAAAAAAATGGTTAACCCCTTTAAAAAGGGAGATTTCATGCTTAAATTATTTTAAACATTTTCAAAGAGCTCTAATTGTCTTCTCAGGTGTTTCTCCTCGAGTCTCTCTGATCATCAGTCCCAGCAGAACTCAACACTTCACATCTGTCTCTCTCTCTCTGAGCTGTGAGGACCAGAGTAACTCTGATAGAGGGAGAGTGAGAAGATACACAGAGAGTTGGGGGCTGCAAGATTGTTCATCATCAGTGTGGGGATCACAAACAGGATCTACATGTACATTTAGCTCCACCATCACATCAGACACAGGAGTGTACTGGTGTCAGTCTGAATCTGGAGAGAACTATCATCCTGTTAATATCACTGTACACTGTGAGTCTGTTCTTCTGTATTTATTCACTTAACTGGCAGTTTATAATCAAAGCATAAAGCAGGTTGATTACATGTAAACAAGTGCAGGACGCATCAGTGGTCAAAAAACACTCAGTGGGCATGCAGCCAGTACAATTTTTTTTTTTTTAATTCATCCTGTTAATATCACTGTACACTGTGAGTTTGTTTATGTATTTATTTATTTATTGTCAATTAAACAAGTGCAGGACACATCAGTGGTAAAAAAAAAAAAAAAACACTCAGTGGCAGGCAGTACAAAAAATCTACTTTTATCATAAAACATAAAACCTTTATTTTTTGTTATAATATACTGCAAACACTCAGAGAGAGGAGAGTCACCCAAGAGCTGGATCTCAGTCAGAGGTGAGAGTCAATAGAAACTGAGCTGATTTATTTCTTTTTATTCTCTCGTTCAGATATAATGCTTGATAAAGTGCTTGTGTGTCTGTTTTTCAGTGTCTCATTCAGAATCTCAGATCTCTGTCCTCCACACACTCAGTTCTGTACTGGCAGTTTGTCCATATCTGCTAGTGACAGTTGTGCTGATTTTCAAATGCTGCAGAATGAGAGGTAAAATGTCTGACTAATTTATTAGAAATCTTGCATATCAAATACACATATTCTGTCATGGATAGACATTCACAAAAACAAACCTGTGTGTGTGTGTGTGTGTGTGTGTGTGTGTGTGTGAAATACAGGAGTCACTCCTGATTCACGATGACTAACCTTTAGGCATCTCATGGTTGTTACAGTCAATATGAACCAGAATTACCAGCCCACTTGACTTCCATTGATTTCTTATTTGATTTTATCCATGATGAACTGACTGTAAAAAGTAGATTACATTTTGGAATAGATAAGAATAAGGGTCCATTTTTTGATGTAATATTGACTTTAACCAGAAACATGGATGTTAAACTGTTTAACCCAGGGATTCTCAACGCTGGCCCATACTTATGTCCTTTGCCGGTGGAGTCGCACGGTAGAGTCGATGGTCTTTACACTCTTCAGTCTACACACGACCGCAGCCGCGACCGCTTCCGCGGTAAACTAAGCTTCTTTTTAATTAGTTTAATAAAACTCAAATTGATTTCAGCTGGACACACTTTCCTGTTTATCCCAACAAATGGCCAAGCAAAGTAATATTAGTAATATTTGCCTAATATAATGGATCTTAATTGAGTAAAACTAATAAGCTTAGAGAAAAACATTTAACCCACATTATGAGCAATAGTAGTACTGATGCTTAGCAAACACCACTAATAAAAGTCTGTGCTGAGTGTCATTCTACTTTAAGCATGCACACGTATACACACACAAACACACACCTAATGTGAGTGCCTCTTCACTCACAAAGTGCCTCTTCGTTTTATCTTCCAGTGCTTCCTCTTTCACCCTCATGCTGATGATACACGGGGCAACTTTTTGAGCAATTTTGCCGGGCAACTTTTTTTGAGCAATGTTCCTTGGGCACTTTTCCATTGAGAATGGGTAACTAATTTCAATCTGGATACTTTAGATCAGTCATGGGCCCTGTGTCTCACCTGGTTGCCCGTTGATGGCAACATTGCTCAAAAAGTTGCCCCTTGTATCATCGGCCTCAGTCTCTCAGTTAAATATCATTGTACAATTTAGGGAACGTTTTATGTCTGTTGATGATAATTATGTCCTTAAATTAATTTTCTTTGCAAAATCATAATCAACTAAGGGAAAGCATATTATAATCTCAGACAGATATTTTGTGCACCCTATTTTTCCCTTATATAGTATTATTTGAGTTTCCTTGTTCATTAAACTTCTGTCATGATGTTCCTAAAGATCTGACTGCAGGTTTCAGGAAGTCTTGAGGCTTTAACACAGTCTGTGTCTTTAACCGTCTGTCATCATTCGGTCAGTATGGAGCTCAGTCAACTTCCTCTTGTGCTCTGTGAGTATTATTTTATCTGAATATAGTTCAATGGATGATAATTGGTTTTATATTATGTAAAGGATCAAGTGATTTTGTGTTCCTTATTTATGTCTTTTCTTCTAGTCCATGATATATGAGTGAAAGATGAGCTTGAGAGAGGAAGAGAAAGTTAGTGCTGTTTGTAAAAGATACATTGAGTGTTATGTCAGTCTCTCTGTTCAGTCATTGGAATTTGTGCTGTTTAATGGTGTTTGTAGAATCAGTTCTGTTTGGTTGCTTTTGCACAGTTTACTGTCTGATGCTTTAAGTAAATATTCACTAGTAAGTATGAAGGAAGATTCATAATTCATTCATCTGCTTGTGAACACACTGGTTGCTTCCTTAAACAAGTTCCCTAAACAAGTTCAAGTTCTCTAAATTATAAAATATCAAACAAATTTTTCAGTGCTTATCTGGAAACACCTGTGATTAACTTCTGTAAATCTTCAAATTAGAAAACCTTAGAAACCTTTGAAGAAATAAAACATTTTTGTGTTGTGAAGCTGAGAAATATTTGAGAGTAAAAGTATGGTGTTTCACAAGCAAAGAAAGAAGAATAAATGATATCTGATGTATAATATATATTATCAGTTCCATGTTGACACTGTAATGAGATTTTTGTGTTTTTAGTGCTGATTTCAAACATCCACTCTGGACACACTGAAGGTGAATGAATTTGACTAGTATATTTCATAACATTTCATAACATGATTCTACACTGTTACAAAACAGCTGTAAAAAGGTAATAAACTATTTTGATAATAAATAAAAAAAATGCCAATTTCTTATTAAATATTACATGGTCATAACTTATGAAGAATATGGAAACATAAAATATATTTTAAAATGTACTTTGTCTTGAGTAGTAACTCTAATAAAAACAAGTGTTGCTGTACCTGCAGTAACAAAGTGCTTTGAACTACTACAACACTTTGTTGAATGTTGTGTCTGTAGATGGTGTGACACAGTACGTTGAGCTCTGGGCTATAGACCTAACGGTTTTTGAACCCTTCATTAGGCGATCTTAAAGCTGCAAAAACCTTTAATGTCCTTTAACTCTTTGCATTATGCTGAGTGAAAGCTGAACTTGCTTGTTCCTGTAATCGTTGTCAGCAGCTTATGTCTGTAAAAAAAAAAAAATGCACCAATTATTTACTAGAAAGAGAGATCTTATGCTCAAAATATTTCACAACTCATGCTTTTTTCCAATTTTATATTGACAGACATTCATAAACCAACTCTGACTGTGCACCTTACATAATGCACAAATTTTAAAATGTCATAATTAAAACTGATAGTTTGATCTCTTCATACATGCACAAACACACATTTAACATGTTATTAATGAGTGATTTCTCTATTTTAGATAGATCTATTTCAGAAATAGATTTATTTTATATATAAGTGAGTGTTCATAAGTGAGTGGTAATTCATAAGATGAATGACAAACAATATATATATATATAATATATTATGGAAAATATTTAATGTATTAACAAATATTTATATAAAATATTAAAAAATTTAATGTATTACAGGAACTGCTCATATCTATGACTCTATTGATGCAACAATTAAGAAAAAAGACACAAGCACAGGTAACTAATGATGTAATTTAAAGTGTTTTTAAACTGAAACAGTAGTTCTTTTCTAAAGATATTATAAACTGAATCAATGTTTTTAATCACTGCACATTTACAGAGGAAATCCAGTGTCTTATTACTTTCTTTATTTTTCATTTTAAGACAGCGTAAGTGGACCTTAACTCACCTATGCTGAGATTGAACTCAAATCTACAAAGAAACTGAAGAAAAAGAAAGAAAACAAAGGTAAACCGAAACAAAAAGCTCTGTTCTTATGATTTTATAAATGTATTTATAACAGTGGTGGCTTTGATTTAATTTTTAAATAACTCTAAAAAGTAACAAAATCATGGCAGTATTTTCCTAAACACCTGTGTATAGTTGTGCATTGAGAATCTCATGATCCATAAGTTCATTTTGAGTTCATTTGGTTTAACTTGTAATCATTCTAAAATAAAAGAATTATACATATTAACTGTTGGCATCTTCTAGGGAACAGCATTGAGAGTTATGACAATGTTTACTCTAAACAGAAGTTAGAAACAGATCAAGGTGAGTGTCAAAAAAAATCAGTCATAGTTCACAAGGAGCTACTGAAAACTGCATCTACAAGCATCATTGAGAAGAATGAAATTAAATACTGTATATAAAAATGTGCATTTTGAATTCATTTCTATATTTTCAGGTGCTGGATCTAGTGATGTGACGTATGCTCAGATTAAATAAATGCTCAGATGAGAAACTGTCAATCCCAGGATTCTGATGAGTTTAGGTTGAGAAGGAGTGAAGAATGAACAGGATCATCAATGCTTTATCATCTTTGTGATACTGAGCAACTGATGGCAATAGATTTATCAGCCTTCATGTGCCTCAGAGATTATGCTGGCTGATCTCTGAAAAGCAATGAGCTGATTATAGGAAACAGGAAAGAGTATCATTTAGTTCTGCACAGTGTGTTGTCTTATTGTACTCTAATATGTACTGAGTACATATGTACTGTGTACTGTGTTAATATGAATTTTACACATTGTGTTTTCCACGTGTTTCACAGGTGTATATATGTTATTTGGAAGCTTTTGTTGCAATTAGACTTCTGGGTTAGACTGTACATTTCTTTTGGGCATTCGGAAACAAAGCTTGCATCTTTACAACTGTAATCGTTTGTGTGTATATATGATTTATTAGCTTACACTTTAGTGGACTGAGTGGAGCAGAACGAGCATTTTCATTTCATTCCCATGAAAGCCTAGCTTCACGCTCACGCTGTGAATTGTGGGATTGACAGTGGAACGGAGAAAGTGTTGAGAGAGTACAAAAGTTGAGAAATGCTCAACTTTGTGCAAATAATGAGCAGAAAATGCTGATAGCTGTGAGGTTCAGGTAATGACATTCATCATAAGCGTTTAAAAATATGTGAGTTTCTGCTGGAATTGGTACATCTAAATCATTTCTGATGCAATTGTTGATGAGTCCAGGCCTTTGCAGGTTTGCAACAAATCCTGCCTTCCTTTCCGTATTTTTTTTTTTAATGCACGAGTTTGTGTGTGTGCACGTTTTTCTATACTGGTGGGGATTTAAACCTGAATACACACCAACTCATGGGGACTTCGTGGGGACCTAAATTGAAGTGAAATGTGGCCAAGTATGGTGACCCATACTCGGAATTAGTGCTCTGCATTTGTCCCATCCAAAGACAGCAGTGAACACACACACACCGTGAACACACACCCGGAGCAGTGGGCAGCCATTTTTTGCTGCGGCGCCCGGGGAGCAGTTGGGGGTTCGGTGCCTTGCTCAAGGGCACCTCAGTCATGGTATTGAAGGTGGGAGAGAGTGCTGTACATTCACTCCCCCCACCTACAATCCCTGTCGGTACGAGACTCGAACCCGCAACTTTTGGTTTACGAGTCCGACTCTCTAACCATTAGGCCACGACTTCCCCCTAAAATTGACCTCCTTCAAGCCGGAGTCGAACCAGCGACCTAAGGATTGCCAACTCTCCTACCTACAGTCCTCCGCTCTACCAGCTGAGCTATCGAAGGCAAATTGAGGTCTAGCTTATAAACAAGATTATAAATCATACAGAATTAGTTTTTTTGAGAATGTAAAAATGCAGAATAGTTTTCTGTGAGGAGGATGGGCCCAAAATTGGAATTTTGGATTGAGTGATAATTATCCACGAGTGAACTGCGCTGTTTGCAAATGCCGTAAGTGTGGTAAGTGGCGGGAGTTTAGTGAACCGCTGCATCCTGTTAATGCGTCCTGAGATGAAACGACTGCAGGTTGAATGGGTTCATGTGTTTTAAAAAAAGATTTTAAGAACGCTTTTATGGATGAAGAGCAAAGTTTGTGCTTGGGGAAAAAACATTGTTTGAATAACTTTGTGTCAATACACCTGTGTATTGTGTTGTTGTTCAGAGCCTACAGTTCCTCACAGATTACCATGCTTTTTTTACCATATGTGATCTGTGAAAATGACAATAAAACACTTATGGCGTTTTGTAAGACATAAAGAGACTGCTGAGGGCAGTAAGATAAGGACTGCAGTTCTCTTTTCCCAAAAAAAAAATTCTCCAAGAACTAAAGTATGGGATTATATTAGACTCAAAATGATTAATAGATGCACGCACAATTATCCATGTACTGCATACATTTTATACATGTATCTTACTAACCACAAACAAATGCCTTTCAATTTGAGTCTGTGGAATTCTGGATTAAATTATTGTGCAGCGATTTGTACAAATACAGAC
>NW_015630537.1:70539-74372 GCF_001515625.1 Sinocyclocheilus rhinocerous | reverse complement strand
TGCGGATGCAGGTTTACCAAACAGGACCCGTGCAGGACTCTGCTTTAAACTGCTTTGCGTCTCTCCGTCAGATAACCTCACGTGCATGATGCGCCATTTACGGGTATTTCCCGGTATTCCCCTAAACCGACAGACAGCTCATATATTTTTCCGCCATGGGGTGAGAACGTAATGATTACGAAAACGATTTTTTTTTTATAATTATTATTTTATTTCAGTTAGTTTTGCAATAACTGTTGTTAGTTTCGTTTCGTTTTCGTTTTTCATTTATTTTGATTTTTTAAATTTTATTTCAGTTTACGAAAATTGTTTTTTTGACCAATCGTTTTCGTCTAAGTTTTAGTTTTCGTTTACGAAAATAACCTTGAGGAACACACTTTCAGGTCTGTTACTGAGTCTGATGCAGGTAAATACTCCTGTTATGGAGCAGAGAGAGGAGGATCACGCAGATCACAGCACAGTTATGCAGTTACACTGACAGTATCAAGTGAGTTTGATCATCTCTTCATACACAAGTTTAACATGCTATTAAAGAGTGATTTCTTAACCAAATCACTATACAGGATTTACCCTATTATACTTTATCGACACGAATTAGGTGAAACAACAAACAGCCACCCACAATTAGTCTAGAAGCAAAGCGTCAGGCTGTCTTTGAGTTCACATAAAAAACGGTTAAAGTTACTCGTCGTCAGGCTACAGAAGAATACCATAATTCCTCCGTTCAATTAGGCCTAAGACATCGAGAGTCACGCAGACCTATAACAACCCAGCCACAACACATAATTGCGAATAACATGCCTTACCTTAACACAGAATCGACCACAGAGTCCAACGTTTATATTTTTTCTACGAATCTTTGAGTTAACATGTACTAAACATGAGTGGAATTTGCACCGCAGCGCCCCCACACCTCGATGCTCATGACAAGAATAGCATGTATAGTTATCTTTATTGAAGTGAATTAGGTTTAAATCGCCATCAGGCATGAATGAATGATATTTTTGCAGTTTTACACATAATAATCTACAATGATCACATTACACAAAACTGAAATTGCACGTCAAAATAACACATTGTCAATATTTTTTGAGACCCCCCAAAATTTCACAAATCACGTTTTCAGGGGAGCCCATGTCTTATTAAGGGGAGCCGAGCTCCACCTAGCTCCCCCGTAGTTCGCACCCTGCCCTTAGGTGCTGTTTGGGGTCTTTTTGACCACAAATGACGTTTGCTGAAATAATAATAATAAAAAAAATTTCCCTTTATGTAAATGGCATGAGACTTTGTGTGGCTGCCAACACTTGGTAGCTTTACAAATAAAAAAAATAAACTGGCTTGATATCTTGCTGTATGTTAGTGTGGGAAAAAAGTCACACTCAGGATGTTTGGGGTCTCTGGAGACCCCACACTGAAATGAATGGGTAAATCAATACTTTTTCTTTTTAATTTGTCAAATAAAATCACTAAATCCACCACAACGCAGACCACAAAATACATGAAAATGAAGTGGCAACCCTTCCACACGTTCACAATGCAGAACGATTATGCTCGCACACACATCCACCCCCACAGACACCCCACCCCAAAAAAATCGCCCATAGAAATCAATGGGAGACTACAAAATATTGATTTTTTTTTGTTACATAATTTGTCATAAATGTTAGTTACAATGCAGACAAGGAGTGACACCACAGCACATCTGCGGTGGATGAAAAACCCATACAACACCTACCCCACTCCCCAACGCTCATAAAACCCACTCACAAGACATGAAAAAGTGACATGACATGAGTGGCTCTCTCTTATATAATTTGTCAAATAAAAATCAGCTACAACGAAGAACACACACAGAAATGATGGAGGGACACCACAGCACATGCACAATGGAGAATAAATGTAAACACACACACACACACACACATATATACACACTAATACACACATATAACACTACATACAGGTTTGACATAATTGCAAAAATTATACTTCAATACAAAAAACTGCTAAACTTTGACAGTCATTTTTTATTATTACAATAATGGTTTTATAATCTCTTAACATATATCTAAATAAAAAACTTGTGAAAAGATCTATACCTATGTGGAAATGGCAAATGAGCCACTGAGTAATGCTCTAGAGCCATGTGGTGGCTGTAGTTGAAATGTCATGTTTTTCTCATTTTAAAAGTGTTTGTTTTCAAGTAGATGGAAACAGTTTCCCATTATGGTATGGCACATTGGCCACGTTATCCCCATGAATTAAAATTAGGAATGTGGGTCTTTTATAAAGTCTATTTTACATAAAAAGTAAAAAGAATATATATATAATTTTTTATTTATTCGTATAAATTAAAAAAAATTCCACGAATCATCCCAAAACTGCACAAATTTAGAGTAAAAACATTAATAAACTGAGTCAAATTACGTTTGTTTTTAAAAAGCATTATCATCACATTTTGATGTTTGGGGTCTCTGGAGACGCCAAACAGCACAAGTGTATACCCCAAACGAACAGCGCATAAGGGTTTTAATTTAAGATCCCAGAGCAGTTTTAAGTGATTCTCCTCAGATGTGGTTGAAAAGTGTTCAGATTTTTAGGGGTCAAGCACCAAACATGTGTAGTGAATTTTCTTTTGCTTATAACTTTGAACCCTTTGGTCTAAAAACAAGATCCTTCTCTTGATCTTGAAATGAAGATATTTACAGTTTCTGTAATATTGATTATGAGACATTGTAAAATATATTGCTGTTTTTGTTTCACCACCTCTTGGTCAGAAATGATTTTTTTTTTTGTTAATCTCTACGCCATTTAGAATTATGTATACTTATATATTTCATAACATATGGGTGATGTCTCACTAATGGTTACAAACCAGATGAGAAAATAAACGTTTTGATTATAAACACACCTTTTTAAACAAGTTTTATAAATGACCATTAGCAGTGAGCAAATACATAGCAAGTACTTTTCCTTGCACAATGTGCAAATGATTTCATAAGATACAAGTGACCATACCGCCTAACAGCTACAGAGAACAACACTTCAGTCTTACCTTATTTAGCATGAATGTTTTACAATCAGTCAACTGTGTTCATACAGTAAAAGCAGCACATTGTTTTTATTGTAAATTGTTGTTGTTGTACAGAAAGACCAAAAGCCAAAGTGAGCATTAAACCTGCTCAACATGTATTCAGAGGAGACACAGTCACTCTCAGATGTGACATTGATGGTGAAGGAGTCACTAGCTGGCAGTACAGCTGGTATAAAGATGATTCATCCTACAGTACCAGTGAACTACAGGAACACACATTCAGGTCTGTTACGGAGTCTGATGCAGGTAAATACTTCTGTTATGGAGCAGAGAGAGGAGGATCACGCAGCTCACAAGACAGTGATGCAGTTACACTGACAGTATCAGGTGAGTTTGATCATCTCTTCATACACACACAAACACGTTTAACATGTTATTAATGAGTGATTTCTCAGTTTTAGATCCCAGAGCCGTTTTAAGTGGTTCTCCACAGTGGTTGAAAAAGTTTAAGATTTAAAACTGAAGATTCTGATTTCAGAATGCAGATGATGATTTTAATTACTAAACTCTCAATCATCAGTTACTGTAATCTAACCTGCTATTAACCTAAAGATTGTGGGTTTGAAACCCTCTTAGATTTGCATGTTGTATTTATTATATTATATAGCACATAATTTTTTATTGTGAATTGTTGTTGTTGTACAGAAAGACCAAAACCCAAAGCGACCATTAAACCTGCTCAACATGTATTCAGAGGAGACACAGTTACTCTCAGATGTGACATTGATGGTGAAGGAGT
>NW_015630537.1:67333-69901 GCF_001515625.1 Sinocyclocheilus rhinocerous | reverse complement strand
GTAAACTGCGAAAATGAAGTCTCAAAATCCAAATGAACCGAACAAGATCCACTCGAACTAGACATCATTTAATGCACGTGTGTCACCTGATCCACATATGCATGTATTCCTTTTTGCATGAGCAATTTATGATATATTAATGCAGAACAGAACATTTTTATTCACAAACATGTCTGTATTTGTACAAATCGCTGCACAATCATTTAATCCAGAATTCCACAGACTCAAATTGAAAGGCATTTGTTTGTGGTTAGTAAGATACATGTATAAAATGTATGCAGTACATGGATAACTGTGCGTGCATCTATTAATCAATTTGAGTCTAATATCATCCCATACTAAAGAAGTTAAGGAGACAGATTCATTGAGAAACCGGAGTTCCATGACTCTCATCCCTTGTCTTCGTATATATGAATATTAAACTGTGTTCACAAATACAAATATATCAGAACCAAACACGGCATCTATTTCAGGTCAGTGTCATTAACCAGTGATGGAGGAGCAGCAGTTATTCATTAGTTTCTGCTGCTTCCATTATTCAGTAAACACACCAGAATATTACTTATTATCATAATGAAATCTAAGTTTATCAATTTGGTAAAATATGATTCATGACAATATTTATGTAGAAAATGCATGTTAGTGTGACGTTCTGAAAACATGTTACAAGATTATCAAAATTATCAAAAGATCTTCTGTAACACATGAGGTACATTTGCATGTCTTTAATCTGTCATGATGTTCCTAAAGATCTGACTGCAGGTTTCAGGAAGTCTTGAGGCTTTAACACAGTCTGTGTCTTTAACCGTCTGTCATCATTCAGTCAGTATGGAGCTCAGTCAACTTCCTCTTGTGCTCTGTGAGTATTATTTTTTATCTATGTATTTCAGTGGCTGGTAATTGCTATTATATTATGTAAATAGTAAATAGTACACAGTTAGTAAAAGCGTATCTTTATCAGACTGTTTGCTTCAAGTTCCCTAAACAAGTTCAAGTTCTCTCTGCTTTGATGATGAAATCTATAAAACATCAAACAAATGTTTCAATGTTTGTCTGGACACACATGCATGTAGTCCCACAACAATATCTTAATGTGAGTTACTACTTATAACAGTCACTGTTTTCAGGTTTTTACAGAAATACTCATTCAGTTGCCACTACGTCTAAAAAAACAAGCTGAGGAAACATTTGAGAGTAAAATTATGGCATTCCTTTAAACTTTTATGTCTAAAGTATAAAGGAAAGTTGATCAGTTCCATATTCACACTGTAATGAGTTTTTTCTCTTTGTGTTTTTAGTGCTGATTTCACACATCCACTCTAGACACAATGAAGGTGAGAGAATTTGACTTATGTATTTCATAACATATGGGTGATGTCTCACTAACGGTTACAAACCAGATGAGAAAATAAACGTTTTGATTATAAACACACCTTTTTAAACAAGTTTTATAAATGACCATTAGCAGTGAGCAAATACATAGCAAGTACTTTTCCTAGACATGGGTCACGACGAGGCGTTCCCCATAGCGACCCCTAGAGGACGCAGTTCGAAGTTCCACGAAAGGGAACGTCTCGGGTTACTTGTGTAACCATGGTTCCCTGAGGGGAACGAGACACTGCGTCCTCTAGGTTTCTTGCCATGCTGCGGACGCAAGCTTCAGACGAAGAAGTGAATGATGTGCGCTACCGGCGCCTATTTTGTACTAGTCGCGACGGTAGTGACGTCATGGCTGTCGCCGGCCAAACAAGTTCGTGTTTTTTCAATGTAGGCTTCAGACACGGGTCACGACGAGGCGTTCCCCATAGCGACCCCTAGAGGACGCAGTGTCTCGTTGCCCTCAGGGAACCATGGTTACATAAGTAACCCGAGACGTTTCTTAACCCTTAGGTGCTGTGTGGGGTCTTTTTGACCACAAATTACGTTTGCTGAAATAATAATAATAATAAAAAAATGTTCCCTTTATCTAAATGGCATGAGACTACTGAAATGAATGGGGAAATCTATACTTTTTCTTTTTAATTTGTCAAATAAAATCACTAAATCCACCACAACGCAGACCACAAAATACATGAAAATGAAGTGGCAACCCTTCCACATGTTCACAATGCAGAACGATTACGCTCGCACACACATGCACCCCCACAGACACCCCACCCCCAAAAAAATCACCCATAGAAATAAATGGGAGACTACAAAATATAAATTTTTTTTTTGTTACATAATTTGTCAAAAATGTCAGTTACAATGCAGACAACACACAAAAACGTCTCTAGGTTACGTATGTAACCATGGTTCCCCGAGGGAACGAGACGCTGCGTCGAGAATCGCTTTGGGAACGCCCGATTTGACACGTGCTTCAGAACGCGGTCACGCAGGGGCGTTCCCAAAGCGAATCTCGACGCAGCGTCTCATTCCCTCAGGGAACCATGGTTACATACGTAACCTAGAGACGTTCCCCTTCAGGAACTCGAGCTGCGACGAGAGTCGCTTTGGGAACGAGAATACACACTGCGCCATACTACCAAGTCCCTGCCTGTGTGTGTATCAGATGAGCACATCACGAAG
>NW_015630537.1:55377-67095 GCF_001515625.1 Sinocyclocheilus rhinocerous | reverse complement strand
CGCTTTGGGAACGAGAATACCCACTGCGCCATACTACCAAGTCCCTGCCTGTGTGTGTATCAGATGAGCACATCACGAAGAGAGAACTTGGGAACCTTGGGTAGATGCCAGGTCTAGGTTATAGAAGTGGACTCCACCTACTCATAGTCTGCTTGGTCGCCGGAGATCCTTTCTTTGGCGGACCAAAACAAACAAAAAGCTGATCTGCCTTACGCCACGGGGCAGCTCTGTGTGCGTAAGCGTCCAATGCTCTAACTGGACAAAGCAGATTAAGCCTTTCTTGGTCTACTTCCTAGAACGGAGAAGGACAGAATGCCTGAAGTACTATGGGCCCTGGCGAAGCAGTGGGCACCTTAGGGACATACCCGGCCCTCTGGTAAAGGAATGCCCTAACCATGCCTGGAGCAAATTCCAGGCACGAAATAGAAAGTGTCTGCAGATGCCCGATCCTTTTAAGTGAGGAAATAGCGAGGAGAAAGATAGTCTTGAGCGTGAGAAACTTGACTGAAACTTCTTCTATGGGTTCAAAGGGTGCATTGCGTAAGCCCTCCAGAACCACAGCCAGATCCCATGAGGGCACCTTAGTGCGCTGTACTGGCCTCAGCCTCAGAGTGCCATGGAGGAAACGAGTTACAAGTGGGTGTCTTCCCAATGATTGACCACCCAGAAGGGCGTGGTAAGCAGCTAAGGCCGCCACGTATACCTTTAGAGTGGAGGGAGATAACCCTGCGGAGAATCGCTCCTGCAGAAACTCCAGAACTGTACCAATTGGGCAGTTGACTGGGTCCTGCAGTCGCTGTCCGCACCATGAAGCGAAAAGTTTCCACTTCAAGGCGTACTGTTTCCTAGTGGCGGGAGCTCTGGACTGGAGTATAGTCTCAACAACCTCAGTTGAGAGACCAGATGCTAGGAGCTGTGCACCCTCAGGGGCCATGCCCACAGCTTCCATAACTCCGGGCGGGGGTGAAGAATGGCGCCCCCCGCCTGAGAGAGGAGGTCCCTCCTGATCGGAATCTCCAGCGGAGAGCCGTCGAGGAGGGACACCAGGTCCGAGAACCATACTCGGGCCGGCCAGAACGGGGCTACTAGCAACAGACGGACCCCATCCCGGCGTACTCTCTCCAGAACTCCCGGGAGCAGAACGATCGGGGGAAAAGCGTACAGACGAAGCCTCGGCCACGTCTGCACCATGGCATCCAGCCCCAGTGGAGCTGGATGCGTGAGGGAGAACCAGAGCGGACAGTGTGTCGTTTCCTGCGACGCAAATAGATCCACTTCCGCCTGGCCAAACTCCCTCCAAATGAGCTCCACCACCTCGGGGTGGAGCCTCCATCCCCCGGGCCTCAGCCCCTGTCTCGACAGGATATCTGCCCCCTGATTTAAATACCCAGGGATGTAAACTGCTCTTAGAGAGAGGAGCTTCCCCTGAGCCCACAGAAGGATCTGGCGCGCCAGCTTGTACAAGGGGCGCGAACGCAGACCCCCCTGCCGATTGATGTAGGAGACAACCGATGTGTTGTCTGTGCGGACAAGCACATGATGCCCCCTTAGGTCTGGAAGGAAGTGTGTCAGAGCTCGAAACACGGCCAGCATCTCCAGGCAGTTGATGTGCCAAGAGAGATGATGGCCTCCCCACAGACCCTGGGCAGAGCGGCCACTCATGACCGCTCCCCAGCCCGTGAGAGAGGCATCCGTCGTTAGCGTTACGCGACGACAAGGAGCCCCTAACATCGGGCCTTGAACCAGGAACCAACGTTTCTTCCACATGTCTAAGGCACGTAAGCATCGCCGCGTGACCTTGATCATGCGAAGCGGATTCCCCCTCGGGGAAAATCCCTTGGTTCTGAGCCACCACTGCAAGGGTCTCATGTACAGCAGGCCAAAAGGTATCACGTTGGACGCCGCTGCCATCAGGCCCAACAGCCTTTGAAACTGTTTGACAGTGAGTGACTGGCCTTCTCTTACTCTCGCGACTGTCGTGAGGATTGACTCGATTCGAGCAGGAGACAGACGTGCCTGCATCGAGGTTGAGTCCCACACCACGCCTAAATAAGTGGTTCTCTGTAGTGGAGAAAGAACACTCTTCTTGGCGTTTAGTCTTAACCCCAGCTCTCTCATATGGGCGAGGACGACATCTCGATGCCGAGCCGCCATCTGCTCCGATTGAGCTAGTATTAGCCAATCGTCGATGTAATTGAGTATGCGGATGCCCTGGAGTCGCAGAGGAGCCAGAGCAGCATCCACACACTTCGTGAAAGTGCGGGGTGAGAGTGACAGGCCGAAGGGAAGAACTCGATATTGGTATGCTTCGCCCCCAAAAGGAGGAAATGAGTGATAAGTGGGTGTCTTCCCAATGATTGACCACCCAGAAGGGCGTGGTAAGCAGCTAAGGCCGCCACGTATACCTTCAGAGTGGAGGGAGATAACCCTGCGGAGAATCGCTCCTGCAGAAACTCCAGAACTGTACCAATTGGGCAGTTGACTGGGTCTTGCAGTCGCTGTCTGCACCATGAAGTGAAAAGCTTCCACTTTAAGGCGTACTGTTTCCTAGTGGCGGGGGCTCTGGACTGGAGTATAGTCTCAACAACCTCAGTTGAGAGACCAGATGCTAGGAGCTGTGCCCCCTCAGGGGCCATGCCCACAGCTTCCATAACTCCGGGCGGGGGTGAAGAATGGTGCCCCCCGCCTGAGAGAGGAGGTCCCTCCTGATCGGAATCTCCAGCGGAGAGCCGTCGAGGAGGGACACCAGGTCCGAGAACCATACTCGGGCCGGCCAGAATGGGGCTACTAGCAACAGACGGACCCCATCCCGGCGTACTCTCTCCAGAACTCCCGGGAGCAGAGCGATCGGGGGAAAAGCGTACAGACGAAGCCTCGGCCACGTCTGTACCATGGCATCCAGCCCCAGTGGAGCTGGATGCGTGAGGGAGAACCAGAGCGGGCAGTGTGTCGTTTCCTGCGATGCAAATAGATCCACTTCCGCCTGGCCAAATTCCCTCCAGAGGAGCTCCACCACCTCGGGATGGAGTCTCCATCCCCCGGGCCTCAGCCCCTGTCTCGACAGGATTGCCCCCTGATTGAGATACCCAGGGATGTAGACTACTCTTAGCGAGAGGAGCTCCCCCTGAGCCCACAGAAGGATCTGGCGCGCCAGCTTGTACAAGGGGCGCGAATGCAGACCCCCCTGCCGATTGATGTAGGAGACCACCGATGTGTTGTCTGTGCGGACAAGCACATGATGTCCCCTTAGGTCTGGAAGGAAGTGTGTCAGAGCTTGAAACACGGCCAGCATCTCCAGGCAGTTTATGTGCCACGTGAGATGATGGCCTTCCCACAGACCCTGGGCAGAGCGGCCACTCATGACCGCTCCCCAGCCCGTGAGAGAGGCATCCGTCGTTAGCGTTACACGACGACAAGGAGCCCCTAACATTGGGCCTTGAACTAGGAACCAACGTTTCTTCCACATGTCCAAGGCATGTAAGCATCGCCGCGTGACCTTGATCATGCGAAGCGGATTCCCCCTCGGGGAAAATCCCTTGGTTCTGAGCCACCACTGCTAGGGTCTCATGTACAGCAGGCCAAAAGGTATACCGTTGGACGCCGCTGCCATCAAACCCAACAGCCTCTGATACTGTTTGACAGTGAGTGACTGGCCTTCTCTTACTCTCTTGACTGTCGTGAGGATTGACTCGATACGAGCAGGAGACAGACGTGCCTGCATCGAGGTTGAATCCCACACCACGCCTAAATAAGTGGTTCTCTGTAGTGGAGAAAGAACACTCTTCTTGGCGTTTAGTTTTAACCCCAGCTCTCTCATATAGGCGAGGACGACATCTCGATGCCGACCCGCCATCTGCTCCGATCGAGCTAGTATCAACCAATCGTCAATGTAATTGAGTATGCGAATGCCCTGGAGTCGCAAAGGAGCCAGAGCCGCATCCACACACTTAGTGAACGTGCGGGGTGAGAGTGACAGGCCAAAGGGAAGAATTCGATATTGGTATGCTTCGCCCCCGAAAGCAAACCTCAGGAACTTCCAGTGTTGAGGAAGGATGGAAACATGGAAATAAGTGTCTTTGAGATCTATCGTAACAAACCAGTCCTCGGACTGGATTTGAGATACTATCTGCTTGATAGTGAGCGTCTTGAACCGAAGCCGTTTGATAGCGCGGTTCAGAAGACGGAGATCTAAGATCGGACGCAACCCCCCATCCTTCTTCGGAACGATGAAGTAACGACTGTAAACCCCGGACGCTCTTGAGAGAGGAGGAACACGTTCTATGGCCCCCTTCATCAAGAGAGTATCCACTTCTTGTTCCATTACCAGAGCCTGCTCGGGGCCTGCTAGTGTGGGAATGACCCCGTTGAAACGAGGAGGACGAGAACCGAACTGGATTCTGTAGCCTTTCTCTATAACCTGCAGGACCCATTTTGAGATATTTGGCAGAAGTTTTCACGCTGCCAGAAAATCTACTAAGGGAACCAGCCTCTCGAGGCTGGCCTCTGTTTTTATTAGAGGAGCCAGTTCAGTGCCCTGAAGCGGATGACCGGCAGGGAACAACCGACCTGACTGCTGTAGCCCCTTCACTTGAGGGGGCGAGCTCTCCCGTGCCATACCGTTGCCGGGCGGCAGCTGGGATTTTCGCTCGTCAGAGCTCACTGAGCCCTGAAGCACCGAGGGTGGCAGGGGTATCAATGAACCTCCGTGAGGGCACTGAGGAGGATCAGGCACCGTATACTGAGGTGTTATCCTTCCTCCCCAGGTGGGGCTGCCCTCAGGGACCTGACAATTGTGGTGTCAGGACCGTTTAGCCGAGGTCCTCTTAGACAAAATAACGGTTCGCAGATCTGTTTTCGGTCTAGAAGACCCCGACTGAGAGCGTCGCCCCGACCCCCGATCTTTCTGTGGAGGGGTGCGGGTTGCAACGCTCTGTTTTTGAGTTTTTGAGACTGGCGATACAAGGAGCTTGACGGCTTGGGCTGTTCCCGCTCAGCAGCCCCATGGGCCTGGGAGCGACGAGGGAGGAAACGTTGGAACGCCGCCGCTTGCTTCTTCGCCTCCTGAAACCTATCGACGACAGTGTTGACTGCGTCGCCGAAAAGGCCAGAGGGCGAGAGCGGGGCGTCTAGGAGGAAGAATCTGTCCTTATCTTGCATTTCAGACAGATTCAACAACAGATGCCGTTCCGTGGCCCGGAGGGTCAAATCTGTGGCCCGACGCAGTTTGGCTGCTACGTCGGATTCCTCCTCCTCCCTGTCATCCAGGTCCCTGAGCAGGTCAGCTAATAAGGAAGTACACTTGCCGTATATGGTCACTGTTACTGATTCACTGTAATGTGTGCAATGTCCCTCTCTTCGTGCTCTGCACCTGTACTCTCCTCCATCAGAGACTTTCACTGAATCGACTGGTTTAGTTGAAGCTTCAGTAGATTCAGTGTTTGAGTTTTTACTCCAGAAAAACTCCCATCCATCCCATGACTGATCCACCTCACATCTCAGAGTAACTGAGTCGCCAGTGAATAATGAACTCTGTGGCTCAACAGTCAGAGTTGGTTTGAAAATATCTGTCGGCATAAAATCATTATAGTAGCATAAGTCGTGAAAATCAGAATAAGAATTAGAATCAGAATCAGAAGAGCTTTATTACCAAGTATGTTTACACACACAAGGAATGTGACTTGACGACAAGAGCTTCCAGTGCAGAAGAAAGTACAAACATAGTGCAGACATACATGATAGTGCAGACATACATAGGAATAACACAGTAGGGATGTAATATAAAACTAATATAAAAAAATATATATAAAAAACAAAAACAAAAAAAACATTAAATAATGTACTATATACAGAAATAGAAGTATAGGAAAAAATGTAATTGTTTAGATAAATGTACAGATGTGTTATTAGTGTGCAGATATGTTATTTACAAAGTGTGCAGTTTAATTTAAATATGTCAGATAACTATGTTAGTTGTGATGGACGATGTATAAATATGAAAGATTAATTGTTCAGGCTGAATATAGCCTGCGGGAAAAAACTGTTCTTGTGCCTGGCTGTTCTGGTGGTCAGTGCTCTGTAGCGCCGACCACAAGGCAACAGTTCGAAGAGAGAGTGGGCTGGGCGTGAGGGGTCCAAGGTGATTTTTTAGCCCTTTTCCTCACTCTGGAGATGTAAAGATCTTGGAGGCTGGGCAGAGGGGCACCGAAAATCCTCTCAGCAGTCCTGACTGTCCGTTGTAGTCTGATGATGTCTGATTTTGTAGCTGAACCAAACCAGACAGTTATGGATGAAGACAGGACAGACTCAATGATGGCAAAGTAGAACTCTTTTAGCAGCTCCTGTGGCAGGTTGAATTTCCTCAGCTGGCGAAGGAAGTACAACCTCTGCTGGGCCTTTTTTGCAATGGAGTCTATGTGAGTGTCCCACTTCAGGTCCTGAGAGATAGTGGTGCCCAGGAACCTGAATGACTCCACTGCAGCCACAGTGCTGTCCATGAGCGTTTGAAGCAGCAGGGAACTTCACACAGCTCCAATGATCTGTTGAAGATCTGTGTGAAGATGGGGGCCATTTTGTCAGCACAGACTTTTAAACAGGCAGGTGAAACACCATCTGGGCCTGAAGCTTTTCTAGATTTCTGCTTCCTGAAGACCCGGTTCACGTCCTCTACACAGACCTTAAGCGCAGGTTGAATGGTGGGGGAGTGAGGGGAGTTGCAGGGGTGGTAGGTGAATGTGTGAAGTGCAGATCAGAGCGGATGGGGGGTGGTAGACTATCCTTTTCAAATCTGCAGTAAAACACATTCAGATCGTCAGCCAGTTGTTGATTCTCCTCAGACTGTGGGGGTGGTGTCTTGTACATGGTGATGTTCCTCAGACCAGTCCATACTGATGCTGGATCGTTTGCTGAAAGTTCTTTTCTCAGCTTTTCTCAGCTTTCTTCTGCTGAAAATATTTCAGCAGAAGATTTCATTCTCTCATAAACATGGTGGTAAACTTGGTGTATGAGCAATTTAATTTATTTGTTTATGTCAATTGATATTTGCTGGCTAAAGATTGTTAGTCATATGAAAGATTGTTTAAATATCGCGTCCCTAGTGAATGAAGTAATGGACTCGTGGAACTGTGGAAGATGCCAGCAGATGTAAGGTTTAAATTGTTGTTTACAAGTTTGTTTTGGATAACGCTATTGCACTAATTGTTTCTTTTTGTTTATTACCTTTTTTATGTGAATAAACTAAACCATCGTATCATACCATCTCATCATTGGAGCACTATTGAATTCACTGTGATGGCGTCTAAACGAAGTGACATATGGAAATCACACTACACGGTTTCTGCAGGTTTTATGAAAATTAATTTAAGACTTTTTAGGACCAAGTAAAGAAAACTTAAGGTATAAATTGAATGGGAAAAAAAATCAAGATTATGGAATTTTTTCCACTGCAAAAAAACCTGATGTTCTTCCTCATTTTTGCCCTGTTTTCTAATACAAATGTCTAAAGATTCTTAAATCAATATTTGTAGTCAAGACCACCTAAACCGAGACCAGGATCAGAGTGTGTTGAGATCAAGACAAGACCAAACGTAACATTGAGGGGTTGAGACCAAGACAAGACCAAGACCAAACTAGCACTCCTGAAATTAATCTGAAAACTCCACATTTACTGCCTTTAAAAATCTAATATTGAATCAATAAATTCAATTAGAATAAGAAGACAATATAGAACTGTTACCAGTCAAATTAAATCACTAAAAACAGAATTTGTCTTTGCACGGCAGAGGGGGCACAAAACTTTAAAAAATATGATGGAAAAAGAAAATAAATATGAATTTCAAACTAAAACCGCCAGTAGGCTTGGCGGTGGCAAATCACCTAATGAGTAACTCACAGAGTAATTTATTCAGCCAATATGTTCAAAGCAGCTGATACATTCAGTAATAAATCACCGCTGTGTGTTGCTCAGAAACATACAAAAATTCTGTTATGGATTTGTTTGGAACTATTTTTAATTTAATTTTAAATTTTTTGTTTAATTGTGTCACTTAAAGGGTTAGTTCACCCAAAAATGAAAATTAGCCCATAAATTACTCAAGTCATCCTAGGTGTATATGACTTTCTTCTTTCAGACGAATCCAGTCTGAGTTATATAAAAAATTGTTTTTGATCTTTCAAGCGGTTTAATGCCACTCAGCAAGTGTTGCATGCATCAGTCCAAAAGAAGTTAAATAAAAAGCGCCCATCCATAAAAAAGTGTCTCACACGGCTCCGGGGGGTGAACAAAGGCCTCCTGTAGCGAATCAATGCGTTTTTGTAAGAAAAACATCCATATTCAAAACGTAATAATCACTTTAATGTAGCTTGCGCCAACAGTTGTACACGGAAGCAGCTCCAAGCGGATGACGTATGAGGTCGGCTTTGCGCATGCGCCGCTCAGAAGTGACGAACTCAGAAGCGAAGGGGAGAGATCAAAACAAAACAACGGTCACTTATTAGAAGTACAAAACGAGGATTTGTAAAGAAGAATGTCGGAGGATTTCGGTATAAGCCAAAAGGAGACTGGTTTTCCTTTGCTAAAGTAAGGAAACTTTGCTTCCTTTGCTCCTGTTAACAAACGTTGGTTCTCTTCCAAGGGAACCTCGAACTGCGTCCTCTAGGGGTCGCTATGGGGGAATGCCTCCAGCGTGACTAAAAAAAGCACCAACGCTATTGGCAGGCGACAGCCTATGACGTCATCACCAGCGCGACCACAGTAAAAAAGGGCGCCAGGAGAACATTTCATCCTCTTCTTCATCTTCAGAGACTGTTTTGTTTGAAGTGCATACTGGTAAGAGCGACTGTTTCTGTTTGTTACTATTATGGCAAGCACTAGCACTAGCAAGGCTTTTAGGAGATGTGTGGATCCGTGTCCGCGTTATTTAACGCCAGATGACACACACGACCTTTGCGTCATATGTTTGGTCGAAGAGCGTGACGTCCTTGAGGGGGCGGCATGCGTTCATTGTGAGCTTTTTTCCCTTTCTCGTTCATCGGTCGTGGACGAGCGTGAGCTGCTGGAGGATGACGTTATTTCTCTGACGTCATCCGATCCAGCGGCTAGTGCTCTGCTGGCTCCCGGCCAGGAAGAGCAGGAGATGTCAGAGGTGGACGAGGAAGTTGAGATCGAGTCCTTTCAAACCTCCTTTCAAACCTCCTTTCAAACGCGCATTTTCAGCAGACTTGTTTCAGCAGACTTGTTATGCCAACGAGGAGGGGAATGCGCGAGAGCGGATATGAGAAGGTGCCTCCCATTGAAGAGACGCTAGCCTACTATCTCGCTATGGGAGAGACATCCTCTCTTAAGACTCCCTCCTGAATGGCAGGGCGTACACAGCAGCAGGTCAGGCGGCGGCTTCATTGCATACCATGGCAATTTTGCAAGCCTACCAGGCTGACCTGCTGAAAGACCTGGATAAAGGTCAGGGTCTTTCCCCTGAAGAAGTATCTGAGCTGCGCCGCACTACGGATCTGACTCTCCGTGAAACCAAACAGACTGCTACTGCCATGGGCAGACCTATGGTGGTAACGGAGAGACATCTGTGGGTGAACCTGGCTGACATCGGGACGAAAGAGAGGGGCTTTCTCCCTGATGTGCCGGTCTCTCCTTCTGAACTTTTCGGCACTTCTGTCGAGACGGTTGTCGAGAAGTTTAAGGAGGCGAGGGCACGCTCAGCTGCTTTTAAGTCCTTCATTCCACGAAGGCCCAGGTCTCAGCCCAAACAAAGGGGTCCTGGCCCGTCTTGGTCTAAGGACCAAAGACAGGTTCAGAAGGCTAGTGTCGTGACTCGTGTCCCTCCTCCACCTGTGGGCAAGTCTAGAAGGCGGCGCGAGTCGAGGGGTCAGAGGCAAGACCTGAGGGAGGCGTCTTCCTCCCCCAATTCCCCTGTTAACCCTTTCCTGTCGTAATCATGGTAAGAACCTCCATGCAACCGGCATTACAGTCTCCAGCTGGACCAATGATGTTCTGGTTAGTTTCTATGTCTCATAGAACTACCTACTGAAGGTCCAGGGGAGACAGGTGTGTAAGCCATGTTGGGTGAGTATGATCCATATCTTCTAATTGCTAGCCTTGACTATTTTTTTGTATTGCAGTGCCTCTTGTCCTGTGTTGTTTTAATATCTCAGTCTCCGCTGAGATTCCTTTTTCTGACATGTATGTTATACTGTTTCATTTTTAGATGGAAGCATTTCCGTTCTCTTCCAGTGAGCCTCCCTGAGGATACATCACTGATGCTGACTGGCAGAATCCTGATAGCTTGTAAACCCCGTGCTGGCTGGACTTCGACTCCGAGTTGGTAGGCTTCCCCGAGAAGCCTCCTTGGTCATTCATGTCTTCAGTATGAGTACTGCAACCTCAGGACCTGCGGGCCTTTGAGGGTTGCTTGGTCTTGCCTTGAGGGGCATCTTTAGACCTGAGCTGGGTTTATTTGGCTGAGCCTGAGGGCTTGCCTCAGCCTAGGATCGAGAGCGCAGCTCCCATAATCATATGATGCACACCAAGTAGTAAAGTCTTTTTGTGACTTCCTTGGGCAATTATTTCTATGGTGGTAGTTTGCAGCTCCCCCTGTTGGGAGTTTTATCTGCATTCTGAGCATGGTGCTCCCCTTTCTGCGGGTGGGTCTTTACAATCTGGATGGGACGACTGTTTCTCCTCTCTCTGAGAGTCGAGAGTCTTGCTCCTGGGGGTTTTGCCGCTATAGTTAAGGGCACACGCTAGCTCTCTGTGCACTTCTTTAAATTCCATAAACATGGTAGGTGTGCACGCTGGGCTTTTGTGCACCTTTCTTTCTACTTTGTCCCCTTTCTCTGAGTGGATTTAGGCCCCGGATTCCTGGGCTTCTTTCTTCTGCTGTATCTCTGTTGATACCTGCATGGTTGAGCTTGGTAGTGCTCCCTCTTTTCCGAGGGGTTTCTATGAGCACGCCGCTCCCTCCTGAGCGTTGCTGGGGCTTTAGTAACAGTATTTCTAAACACATATCTATGGTAAGTGCTCACGCTATTTCTTTGGGCACTTTTTCTAGTCCATATTCATGGCAGGTCTGCATGCAAGTCTTTGTGCACCTTTTTTAAAAACCCTTGTTGGGTAAGGGAGGCGTGATGCTGACCTCGTCCCCTTTCTCTGAGTTGGTTCTGGCCCCGTTCTACCCATTCCCTTCTCAGGGAACCATGGTTACATATGTAACCTGAGACGTTTTCACGAGACTCATCGGCGCATGCGCAACGCTTAACTCATACGTCATTCGCCCGGAGCTGCTTCTGTGTACAACTGTTGGCGCAAGCTACATTCAAGTGATTATTACGTTTTGAATATGGATAATTTTCTTACAAAAACGCATCGATTCGCTACAGGAGGCCTTTGTTCACCCCCCGGTTTTTTATGGATGGTCACTTTTTATTTAACTTCTTTTGGACTGATGCATGCAACACCCGCTGAGTGGCATTAAACAGCTTGAAATATCAAAGACAATTTTTAATATAACTCCGACTGGATTCGTCTGAAAGAAGAAAGTCATATACACCTAGGATGACTTGAGGGTGAGTAATTTATGGGCTAATTTTCATTTTTGGGTGAACTAACCCTTTAAAATTAAATTGTACAACTTACTTTATCATCATTTCTGAAATGTATCTCTCTTTTTTTGTTTTCAGCACAGCCAGTGTTGTACTGGTGTAGCCGCAACA
>NW_015630537.1:33466-54000 GCF_001515625.1 Sinocyclocheilus rhinocerous | reverse complement strand
CCCCCGGAGCTGTGTGAGACACTTTTTTTTATGGATGGGCTCTTTTTATTTCACTTCTTTTGGACTGATGCATGCAACACCCGCTGAGTGGCATTAAACAGCTTGAAATATCAAAGACAATTTTTAATATAACTCCGACTGGATTCATCTGAAAGAAGAAAGTCATATACACCTAGGATGACTTGAGGGTGAGTAATTTATGGGCTAATTTTCATTTTTGGGTGAACTAACCCTTTAATATTAACTTGTTTGTTGCAGGTTTGTATAAACTCAATATCACGTTTTGCAGTTATGCTCATATTCGCAAAAACAGCTCTCTTGCTCATGATATTGCTTAATTTTATGTTATATTATGAAAAAAAGATCCCATACAAGTACTTAGTTTTATTCAGTTTCTTAGAAAAGAAGACTTCATATCTTTATTTTACATCTCAAGTAAATATATCTTGATTTAAGGATGTTTACATATTTTTATTGGAAAACAAGATATTCTTTTTTTTTTTTTTTTTTGCAGGGCATAGAACAGTCCTTAATACAGGTTTAGCTGATTTCAGTTTCTGCCTGTAGGTCGGTATTAGATGAACTAAACAGTGATCAGAGAGCCCCAAAGCTGCTCGTGAGACAGAGTGGAAAGCATTCTTTATTGTGGTGTAACAGTGATCCAATATATTACTGTTCTGGTGGGGACATGTGATGTGCGGTCTGTATTTGGCAGTTCACGGGAGAGATTGGCTTTATTAAAGTCCCCGAGAATGATTAAAACAGAGTCCGGGTGTTGTTGTTCTGTCTCTGTGATCAGATCTGCAAGTTTCTGTAAAGCGGAGCTCACATGCGCTTGCGGAGGAATGTAAATACTGATGAGAATGAACGAGCACAACTCCCGCGGCGAATAGAACGGCTTACAGTTAATGAAGAGCACTTCCAGATCTGAACAGCACATCTTCTTTAACACAGTTACATCTGTACACCACCTCTCATTGATGTAAAAGCATGTCCCGCCGCCGCGCGATCTCTGGTGAAACTGATTGCAGGGATATAACTAAAGACAGGACAAACTAACAAAAACATAAAAACAACTGCTGAGCACGCCACGGAGGCAGCCATCAGCGTTGGCGCCATCTACTATACACATTACACAAAACTGAAATTGCACGTCAAAATAACACATTGTCAATATTTTTTGAGACCCCCCAAAATTTCACAAATCCCGTTTTCAGGGGAGCCCATGTCTTATTAAGGGGAGCCGAGCTCCCCCTAGCTCCCCCGTAGTTCGCACCCTGCTGACAGTATCAGGTGAGTTTGATCATCTCTTCATACACAAATTCTTTACATGTTATTAATGAGTGATTTCTCTATTTCAGACAGACCTCAGGCAGTTTTAAGTGTTTCTCCACAGAAGTGGTTGACTGAAGGAGATCCAGTGACTCTGATCTGTGAGGTTTACGGCTCCTCTACAGGCTGGACATTCAGCTGGTACAATCTAACTGCTTCATCAGGTAAGATGTGCTTCATGTGGTAGCAACTCATTTAACTGGTTTTATTAATTGGTTTTATGTGCATGTACTGGTGACCCTTTACTCCCATGAGCTTTGATCTGGCCCTTTTTCAGTTAATCTGAATACACTGAGTTACCCCAACAAACATAATTTATAAGTGTAAAATCATACAGCAAAAGCTCCTTAAGGTGAAATCTACATGAATTCTCATGTTTTGTAGACAACAGATATCATTTTCAGCGGCTCTCAGACAACAGTAGAGGAGCTGGAGGAAACTACACTGTCAGTTCTGCTGCTCTAAATCACACAGGAGTTTATGTGTGCAGAGCAGAGAGAGGCGAACCAGCCTATAAAACAACATTCAGCAACACACAGCCAGTATGGGTCACTGGTGAGTTCAAACAGGATCAGTTTGAATGAGACAGTACTGAAACAAGAATGTATGAGAGTGTGTTGTATGATACAATGAATGATGCATCTAGAGTCATATCAAGAGGAATCAGAGTTTTCTTGTTGTTTTGAGAGCTATGATGTACTATGAAATCACAAAGTTTCAGAATTCAAAAATTCCTCTCCAATTCGTAAAAGAGGAAATAGTCGTTAAAAACTGAAGCATGACTAGGTACGGAACACAAATGTTACTAATATTATCATTAATATTATTTGTATTAGTGAACCTGAAGGAAAACAATTAAATAGGCCTAACAAAAATGTTTAACCCATTTAAAAAGGGAGATTTCATGCTTAAATTATTTTAAAACATTTCCAAAGAGCTCTAATAGTCTTCTCAGGTGTTTCTCCTCGAGTCTCTCTGATCATCAGTCCCAGCAGAACTCAACACTTCCCATCTGTCTCTCTCTCTCTGAGCTGTGAGGACCAGAGAAACTCTGATAGATGGAATGTGAAAAGATACACAGACAGGTGGGGGCTGCAAGATTGTTCATCATCAGTGTGGGGATCACAAACAGGATCTACATGTACAATCAGCTCCACTATCACATCAGACACAGGAGTGTACTGGTGCCAGTCTGAATCTGGAGAGAACTATCATCCTGTTAATATCACTGTACACTGTGAGTCTGTGCTTCTGTATTTATTCACTTAACTGGCAGTTTATAATCAAAGCATAAAGCAGGTTGATTACATGTAAACAAGTGCAGGACGCATCAGTGGTCAAAAAACACTCAGTGGGCATGCAGCCAGTACAATTTTTTTTTTTTTAATTATTATTATCATCAAATATAATTTTATCATATTTTTCATATAGTCTTTCTCATGTTTCTTCTGTTTCTGTAGATGGTGTGGTTCTGGAGAGTCCTGTTCATCCTGTGACTGAAGGAGATACTCTGACTCTACGCTGTTTATATCAAAATTCAACCCCACCAAACCTCAGTCAGAGGTGAGACTGCAGACCAATAAACACAATTAAAATCAATTATTGTATAATTTACAGCACTCATCTAAATGTAAAATATATGTATCTCATCTTCAGCAGCCTCAGGATCTGATGGTTTCAATCCTGTGATAATCGGAGTGACTGCAGGACTGACCGTCACATTTTTGATCATTGTCGTCTTGGTCCTGCTGTGGCGCTACAGAAACAACAAAGGTCCATCATCTGCCATAGTAAAATTCAATGACACATTTGCTGACACTAACTCTGATCCTAAACCTTGTGAGCTGCCATCATGCATCAGTCTAAGCTAGTTATCTGGTCTTAGTTGGTCTGCCAACATGGTTAAGCTGGTATGTTGGCTAGTTGTCGCAGGTTTCTGGGTAGTTTTCATGTGGTCAGGCTGGGAACTTAGCAGGCCCAGCTCCAGCTTTGAGATGTAAAGTAGGCCAAGTGACATTCCTGGTGGGCTGGAGTTTTAACTTTTTTTAATAAGTAATAGTAGAGCAGGAAGAATAGGTTCCCATGCACCCGCTTGGCATTTTTTTGTAACCTGTTTTTTTGGGACCCTAATGGTGTCTAGTTAAGAATTTTTTATGTTGCAGAGGTCAACTAATGTCCCATGGGGTTCATTTGGTGGCCATCTTGAAATGATGTCATCACAAGTGGCGAAAAACACAGATTTTCATAACTCCTGAACCATACAACAGACAAAGACAAATTAACCCACTTTTTCATATCATTCTGACACCAGGAATCAAATGGAAAGGTCAATGATATGATACAACCACTCTTTACCGGTGAAAAACAGGCAAATAACACATTTTAGGCTCATAATGATGTAACTTTTGCTATTTTGTTCCGCAATAGTTTCCTGCATTTGCCAAATGACACTAGCTTTTCTCTTATATCAATTTCAGAATTATTAAATGGATGGCAATCACTCCAAGTGACATAGACGGCAAAGAAAGTGGCATGAACAGCAGCCCAATGCTGCTACTTAACTCCTCGTTTGCCATCGTAGCTACTCATTGCTTACATTTAACTGCTATTGACGCATTTCAAATATCAATCGTCACCAATCAGCAAGATACAGCAAGAAGATTTTACATCTGATATGTAAGTATTATCTCCCTTTTTTACAACTGGAAATGTCACTACATTAATAATATGGATATATATATAATATATAGTATCGTCAAATTAACTTACCTGATAGCTAGCTAGCTAACTTAGCTACTTAATAACAGTGGTGGAAGTATTATTCAGATCATCTACTCAAGTAAAAGCACTAATACCACACTGTAAAAGTAAAAGTATGTACTATCAGCAAAATGTACTTAAACTATGAAAAGTAAAAGTACTCATTGTGCAGTAAAATGGTCCCTGTCAGTGTTTTACCATTATACAGTATATGATGTTTTTGGATTAATATTAATGCTGCATTAATGTGTATGTTGCCTTTTGCTGCTGTAGATGTTTAAGGTTGAGCTAATTTTAACTACTTTATATACTGTTGGGTAGTTTATTCCACAGAAATGCATCATATTCAAGCGGCAACCTTCCAGTCTCTCTCGTGAAACCAACACGGAAGTGACTAAAACTGCAATTCATCGACTGGCCGCTAGAGTCTGGCTCCAAAAGGGAGTCAGTCCCATAGACTCCCCGGGCTCTATCATACACCCGGTGCAATGCGGCGCAAGGCGGGGCACTCACAAACAGGATCTACATGTACAATCAGCTCCACTATCACATCAGACACAGGAGTGTACTGGTGCCAGTCTGAATCTGGAGAGAACTATCATCCTGTTAATATCACTGTACACTGTGAGTCTGTGCTTCTGTATTTATTCACTTAACTGGCAGTTTATAATCAAAGCATAAAGCAGGTTGATTACATGTAAACAAGTGCAGGACGCATCAGTGGTCAAAAAACACTCAGTGGGCATGCAGCCAGTACAATTTTTTTTTTTTTAATTATTATTATCATCAAATATAATTTTATCATATTTTTCATATAGTCTTTCTCATGTTTCTTCTGTTTCTGTAGATGGTGTGGTTCTGGAGAGTCCTGTTCATCCTGTGACTGAAGGAGATACTCTGACTCTACGCTGTTTATATCAAAATTCAACCCCACCAAACCTCAGTCAGAGGTGAGACTGCAGACCAATAAACACAATTAAAATCAATTATTGTATAATTTACAGCACTCATCTAAATGTAAAATATATGTATCTCATCTTCAGCAGCCTCAGGATCTGATGGTTTCAATCCTGTGATAATCGGAGTGACTGCAGGACTGACCGTCACATTTTTGATCATTGTCGTCTTGGTCCTGCTGTGGCGCTACAGAAACAACAAAGGTCCATCATCTGCCATAGTAAAATTCAATGACACATTTGCTGACACTAACTCTGATCCTAAACCTTGTGAGCTGCCATCATGCATCAGTCTAAGCTAGTTATCTGGTCTTAGTTGGTCTGCCAACATGGTTAAGCTGGTATGTTGGCTAGTTGTCGCAGGTTTCTGGGTAGTTTTCATGTGGTCAGGCTGGGAACTTAGCAGGCCCAGCTCCAGCTTTGAGATGTAAAGTAGGCCAAGTGACATTCCTGGTGGGCTGGAGTTTTAACTTTTTTTAATAAGTAATAGTAGAGCAGGAAGAATAGGTTCCCATGCACCCGCTTGGCATTTTTTTGTAACCTGTTTTTTTGGGACCCTAATGGTGTCTAGTTAAGAATTTTTGATGTTGCAGAGGTCAACTAATGTCCCATGGGGTTCATTTGGTGGCCATCTTGAAATGATGTCATCACAAGTGGCGAAAAACACAGATTTTCATAACTCCTGAACCATACAACAGACAAAGACAAATTAACCCACTTTTTCATATCATTCTGACACCAGGAATCAAATGGAAAGGTCAATGATATGATACAACCACTCTTTACCGGTGAAAAACAGGCAAATAACACATTTTAGGCTCATAATGATGTAACTTTTGCTATTTTGTTCCGCAATAGTTTCCTGCATTTGCCAAATGACACTAGCTTTTCTCTTATATCAATTTCAGAATTATTAAATGGATGGCAATCACTCCAAGTGACATAGACGGCAAAGAAAGTGGCATGAACAGCAGCCCAATGCTGCTACTTAACTCCTCGTTTGCCATCGTAGCTACTCATTGCTTACATTTAACTGCTATTGACGCATTTCAAATATCAATCGTCACCAATCAGCAAGATACAGCAAGAAGATTTTACATCTGATATGTAAGTATTATCTCCCTTTTTTACAACTGGAAATGTCACTACATTAATAATATGGATATATATATAATATATAGTATCGTCAAATTAACTTACCTGATAGCTAGCTAGCTAACTTAGCTACTTAATAACAGTGGTGGAAGTATTATTCAGATCATCTACTCAAGTAAAAGCACTAATACCACACTGTAAAAGTAAAAGTATGTACTATCAGCAAAATGTACTTAAACTATGAAAAGTAAAAGTACTCATTGTGCAGTAAAATGGTCCCTGTCAGTGTTTTACCATTATACAGTATATGATGTTTTTGGATTAATATTAATGCTGCATTAATGTGTATGTTGCCTTTTGCTGCTGTAGATGTTTAAGGTTGAGCTAATTTTAACTACTTTATATACTGTTGGGTAGTTTATTCCACAGAAATGCATCATATTCAAGCGGCAACCTTCCAGTCTCTCTCGTGAAACCAACACGGAAGTGACTAAAACTGCAATTCATCGACTGGCCGCTAGAGTCTGGCTCCAAAAGGGAGTCAGTCCCATAGACTCCCCGGGCTCTATCATACACCCGGTGCAATGCGGCGCAAGGCGGGGCACAAGTGTTTTTGCTAGTTTCAGCCTGACGCAGTTCTCATTTTCCCATCCTGCGCCACATTGTTTAAATAGCAAATGCATTTGCACCCATTTGTGCGCCCATGGGCGTGCTGGTCTGAAAATGAGGTGTGTTCAGGCGCATTGCTGGCGCATTGCTATTTTGAGGAACTGAAAATAGACTGTGCCATTGACCAAATAAAAACCTGGTCTAAAGTCAATGGTGCAGTCGTTTTTTTGTTATTTAAAGAGCACGTTAGTATAGACGGGTCCACAGTGCGCGTACACTCTGCTTATTACACACACATGGACGCACAGCAGCACACAAACATGACAAATATAAAAAATTAAAGGATTGCAATGTAAAAGATTACTATTGTGTATGCTACATAAATATAAAAATGCCTACAAGTCATAATGGATAGTCATTGCGCCGTCGAGCTAGGTGGGCGGGGTTGCAGCACCCAGCCCCCGCCTCTTTGCCCATTTTCGATTATCCGGGAGTGACACGCGGTGACGCACTGCCAAGATGGCGACGGCCCGCTCCGCCCACTTTGAGCTTCAAAAACGCTCTTCAGAAACCTACTGATGACGTCACGGACACTACGTCCATGTTTTTATACAGTCTGTGATCATATTCTATAAGGTCATTTGTTTGTAGTGTCACTGTGAGAACCACGTATCTCTAAAATGTCAACTTTTCATGAGCTCAGCAAAACAGCCCTGTTTTGAGCTTTGTGGCAATTCATTTTCAAGCTAATCCAAGAAGGTTTTAAGTAGTTTATTTAGCTTCAGAAGTAGGAGAATTTTCTCAACCCATAAAGGAACACTACAGCTTTCAGTTTATCTGAAACTTTAATTCACCAAATGTGGAGATACATGGTTTTCACTGGACATGTGGGATATGAAAAATTGTAATCTGAAAACTGTAGTAGAGTAAAAAGTAACATATTTGCCTCTGAGATGTAGTGCAATAGAAGTATGAAGTTGCATAAAATGGAAATACTGAAGTACAAGTACCTTGAATTTGTACTTAAGTACAGTACTTGAGTAAATGTACTTAGTTACATTTCACCACTGGTTAGTAAGTAGGCTACCAGAAATTACAGTTCCATGAAACTAATTTCATGTTAATATTTATCTTTCCTCTGTAATGGTAAAATATATAAAAACAACAAACCACGAGGAAAAGGGGAAAGAGGAAAGTGATCAGACAGAGATGTCTGAACCCCCTCTCAAAAGCCCTTCTCCCACTTGTGTATTACACACCTCAAATGCATACGATGACAACTTTACTTGCTTCAATTCTATAAAAGGTGATTCAAAAGAGCGATTGTTTCATTTACTTTATATCCATGAGAGAAGACTAGCTGAGCCGGATGATTCGCCTTATCGTATGAAGTCGGTTTGTGATCGGCTGCCGGAAACACTAGATGGTGTCAACTTGGAGAACACTGGGTACCATATAGGAACTGGTACCTGAACTTCACATCAAAGATGGATTGATTAAAAAGTGCACAAGCATCAGCATGCATTTTCTGTGACCAGTTTGAAGTAAAAGTGCATGGGAAAACAAAGAGGACTATCAAGTTTCCAACATGGAAGAACAAAGAGCCAGCATGGAAGCACATGGAGCTCATGGCTGAAGCTCTTGGAAAAAATAGTCTGCTTCACAAAGTCAAGAGTGAAGATCTCTTTGCAAAAGAGTCTAGTGTGCTGCCCAGGCCACCCACTACAGATTAATTAGTGTACACAAGCAAGCAGAAACGCAAGTGAAATTAGCTCAACCTTAAATATCTACAGCGGCTAAATGCAACATACACATTAATGCAGCAGTAATATTAATCCAAAAACATCATATACTGTATAATGGTAAAACACTGACAGGGACCATTTTACTGCACAATGAGTACTTTTACTTTTCATAGTTTAAGTACATTTTGCTGATAGTACATATTTTTACTTTTACAGTGTGGTATTAGTGCTTTTACTTGAGTAGATGATCTGAATAATACTTCCACCACTGTTATTAAGTAGCTAAGTTAGCTAGCTAGCTATCAGGTAAGTTAATTTGACGATACTATATATTATATATATATCCATATTATTAATGTAGTGACATATTTCCAGTTGTAAAAAAGGGAGATAATACTTACCCAGTCAACAATTTGATCTCACAATGATGTCACCATTAGGATCACAGTATGAGGATCGTGTGATGTCACTGTGATCATCACATGATCTCACGTGTTGACTGGGTACATATCAGATGTAAAATCTTCTTGCTGTATCTTGCTGATTGGTGACGATTGATATTTGAAATGCGTAAGTAGCAGTTAAATGTAAGCAATGAGTAGCTACGATGGCAAACGAGGAGTTAGAAAGTAGCAGCATTGGGCTGCTGTTCATGCCAATTTCTACTTTGATTTGTGTAGATTTTTTCTGGGTTATATGTTACATTTTTTCCAACGAACTGGTTTGTTTTGATTATAGTTTCATTGCAAAGATATTGAAAAAACAAACCACCAGCGGGGTCACGTTTGAAGAGGTGGAGACTGATGATGATCAGTGAAATGGGGTTTTGATGACTTTTGCTTTCAATTAGCTAGTATTATCAGATTGCCGTCTTTGTCACTTGGAGTGATTGCCATCCATTTAACAACCTTGCAATTGATATAAGAGAAAAGCTAGTGTCATTTGGCAAATGCAGGAAACTATTGAGCCTCAAATGTGTTATTTGCCTGTTTTTCACCAGTAAAGAGTGGTTGTATCATATCATTGACCTTTCCATTTGATTCCTGGTGTCAGAATTATATGAAAAAGTGGGTTAATTTGTCTTTGTATGTTGTATGGTTCAGAGAAATCTGTGTTTCCCTTTCGAAAGGGAACTCAACGCTGTGTCCTCTAGAGGGCGCTAGGGGAACGCCTCCAGCGTGACCGGTGTCTGAAGCATGAATGAAAAACGACAATGAACTTGACATTGGCAGGCGGAAACCTATGACATAAGCAAATGAGCGACTGCGGGCATAAAAGTAGCACCTGTGGAATACGTCATCCTCTTTTTTGTCTTCAGGGATCCTTGTTTCTGGAGTGTGATTGGTAAGGAAACGATGTATGTTGTGAGACGCTTTAGGAGATGTGCAGATCCGTGTCAGCGTTATCTGACACCAGATGACGCACACGACCTTTGTGTTATGTGTTTGGGCGAAGAGCACGCCCGTTCCGTTCTTGAGGGAACGAATGCGTTCATTGTGAGCAGTTCTTCCCATTCCTTCCAGATCTCCATATTGAGATCGAGAAGGCATGGGATAAACCATATTCAGCCCGCATCCATCAGTACCAGCATAATTCTAATTATGCTAACATCGAGGGGATGCGTGAGCGCGGATATGCGTCGATGCCCCCTATCGAAGAGACGCTTGCGAGCTATCTCTCGGCTGGGGTGACATCGACGTTGAAGGCTCCAGCCCTGCCGTCCAAGCCATTGAAGGAGACTTCGCGCTTGAATGGTAGGGCATAGGCGGCAGCAGGTCAGGCTGGTGCTGCTCTGCATACGATGGCAGTATTGCAGGCGTACCAGGCTGATTTGCTGAAGGACCTAGACCAGGGTCAGGGGCTTTCCCCTGAGGCGGTGACCGAGCTGCGCCGCACCACAGATCTGGCGCTCAGGGCCACCAAGCAGACAGCTGCCGCGATCGGTAGGTCAATGGCGGCGATGGTGGCCACTGAGAGACATCTGTGGGTGAACTTGGCGGACATCGGGGAGAAAGAGAAACGCTTTCTTCTCGATACGCCGGTTTCGCCTTCTGAGTTGTTCGGCACATTCAGGGAGGCGAAAGCGCGCTCGGCGGCTTATAAGTCTTTTATACCGCGCCGGTCTATGTCTGCGCCCAAACATGAGGAGGAGCCTGGCCCATCCCGGTCTGCGGATCGGAGACAGGGCCAGACGGTTAGTGTGGCCACTCGTGGTCCTCCTCCTCCTCCGAGTAGATTGCAGAGGAGGCGGGAGTTCAGAGACAGGAGAAGGGATCTAATTCTTCATACTGTGGACTACCAGTAAAATTGATACAAATTTGTGTCCAAAAATTATTCAGACCGAGTCTGGGAAAAAAACTGAAGTTGAGGTTTTCATGAAGCTGGGTGACAGCATGCCCATAGACTACAGGCTGTCATTAAGGCTAAGTATTGATAGTTGTGTAAATACTGTCATAGCTGTCTAATTTTTGGTTGATTGTAATCTATTACATACCTTTCTATCAAACTTATCTAGCATTATCAAGATGAATTTGTTCTGACACAGTGTAACTCTGAGTTCTTGTCATATTTTATTACCATTTTCTAAACTATAGTGAATAAACTGTGATAATGTGAGAAATGTTGAAGGTGTCTGAATATATTTTGGTTTGACTGTATCTATTTGATAAATGAAGTTAACCAACTAACATTATACATACCCTTTTGGTTCCTGTACCCAATATTTAAAAAATGTACAAATGCAATAAAAATATCGGTATCGGTACTCTGTATCGGCAAGTACCAAAAATAAAAGTATCGGTATCGGGCGAGTACTGGAAAAAGTGGTATCGGTGCATCCCTAGTTTGCGATTGTGGTTGCTAATTGAAACGTTACTTACATAGGGTTTCCACCTTCAGCGAGGCAAGATAAGGGACACCCATTCACCCCCCTCCCTCCCCCTCCCTCAAAATTTTTATAAAACAATAGGCTGATACCTTTAGAAGCATGGTCTGTCACTTTAAAGGTATGGTTTACCCAAAATTTTACAATTAATATTCCTCAAAATATTTACATAATCATTTTATGTTTGACTAGGTGTAAGATCTCAGTCTCGCTCTAGTGTCAGTCAACAGCAGAACAGCAGTCAGACATCAGAGCAGAACCAGAGTGACGCGGGAAACAACACACTGCTGTCTGGTCAGTCGTTACCTGTTAACCATAAATAAATACATATAAATCTTTACAAGCTGAGATGAAAGACACTTAAGAATAACTTTTAACTAACAGGACTGATCTCACAACTAAATCAATTTTCACTCTTCTAAAATTGAACATGAAATTGGTGTCTGACAGTTCAGCTAGATGTCATTTGATTTGATTTTATTATTGAAAATATTATTACTAAATACATTTTAGTATCTGTAATTAAGAATGTAAAGAGCACATAAAATATTTTACCCCAGTGCTTTTTATTTTTAAGTTAGTGTCAACATAAAAACTATATTTTTCTAGATTAAATTCATAAAATGCATGACACAAATCATTTTTAAAAATCTATTGGAAATTAATTCATCTATTTATTACAGGAACTGCTCATATTTATGACTCTATTGATGCAACAATTAATAAAGACATAAACACAGGTAACAAATGTCATTTAAAGGATTTAATGTCATAATATTTTATTGAAACAGTTATTTTCTAAAGAAATTGGAAATCAAAATTTCCACTGTGGAAATCACTGTGATATTTGCAGAGAAAATCAAGTTAAATAAAGTTTTATTCATTTCTCTATTTTTCATTGTAGACCGTGAAAGTGGGCCTACTGAACTCACCTATGCTGAGATTGAACAGAAATCCACTAAGAAACAGAAGAAAAAGAAAGAAAACAAAGGTAAACCAAAACAAAAGTCTCTGTTCTATTGATTTTATGATCATAACAGTAGCTCCCTTTGATTTAAATTTCTCCCACAACTCTAAATAGTAACAAAAATCACGAAAGTATTTTCCGAAACATCTGTTTGTGTCTGTTCACTGTGAAATTCAGATGATCCATTATGGTCATTTCATGCAGATTACAATGTTTATTTAGACTTAATTTGGTTTAACATTATCATTTTAAAATAAAATAATTATTCATGTATTTCATATCACTGTTGGAAACACATAACTACTAGTGATATTAACTGTTGGCATCTTCTAGGGAACAACACTGAGAGTTGTGTCAGTGTTTACTCTAAACTGAAGTTGGAAATGGATCAAGGTGAGTGTAAAACTAAAATCATCAATCACACTTCACAAGAAAACTGTATCTACTAGTATCATTAGGAAACTAAGAATAAAATGGAATACTGTATATAGAAACAACAAAATAAAAAGTGCATTCTGAATGAATGTACTGTATGTATTTTCAGGTGCTGGATCTAGTGATGTGACTTATGCTCAGGTTAAATAAATGCCTGGAGGAGAAACTTTCAATCCAAAGACGCTGTTGAGCTTAGGTTGAGAAGGGCTGGAGAATGACCAGGATCATCAATGCTTTATTATCTTTGTGATACTGAGCACTTGATGGCAATAGATTTAACAGTACTTAATATTAGTGATGCTGCCTTCATGTGCTGATTATAGGAAACAGGAAAATTACATTTAGTTCTGCACAGTGTAAAAATATGACCCACTGTACTGTTAATATGAATTTCCACAGGTGTGTTTTACCCATAATTTGAATTTAAATTTGCATTACATTATGTTGTGTTTAAGGGTTAAAGGATTTTTCTGTAAACCTACTCTATAGCCTTGCTTGTGTTTGTGGATTGTTTACAAACTGGACACTTTGCCAGTTGTGATATATATGTTAAATATTGCAGTTTAGATGCTTTTGTTGTGGTTAGACTGTACATTTATTTTGGGCATTTGGAAGCAAAGCTTGCATCGTTACAAATGTAATTGTTTGTGTGTACATATGATTTATATTAGCTGTGTCCTAAAAATAAACATATATTAAACACATACATTAAACGGTGCGTTTACACTGCAGTGGACTGAGTGGAGCAGAGTGGGCATTTTCAATTGATTCCTATGAAAGTCATTGCTCACGCAGTGAATTATAATATTGACAGTGGAATGGAGAAAGTGTTGAGAGAGTCTAGAATTTGAGAAATGCTCAACTTTATGCAAATGAGGAGTGCAAAATACCGACCAGCAGCAAATACCTGGAGTTTCAGGTACGACATTTGTCATGAACTTTTAAAAATAGTTTCTGATGGAAATAGTAAATCATTTTTCAACTGAACATGATTTCATGAGTGATCAGCAGTGATTTTCGATGCAGTTGTTGATGACTTGGCCACTAAGAAGTCCAGGCGTTTGCAGTTTTGAAACAGATCCTTCTTTCTTTCCGCTTCTTTTCTTTCCTTCTTTCTTAGTGTTTTCTCAAAAACACTTATAAACCTGTAGGAGCAATTACTGAAATAATGAGCACTTATCAAACCACTAATTCAGGGGCGCCGCTAGCAATTTTGGGCCCTATGAAAGAATATGAGTTTGGGCCCCCTACCGCACCAAACACACACTATATTGCCCAAAGTATTGGGACACCCCCTTCTAATGAACAGGTTTGACTACTTTAGTAATTTCCACGAGTATAAATCTTAATGTTTAAGCATATAACGATATTCTAGGGAATTGTGTGCTTCTAATTTTATACCAATAGTTTGAACAGGACCCTTTTCTATTCTAACACAACTATGCCTCTGTGTATAAGGCAAGGTTAAAAAATAAAAGATTGATTCAGTCAGTGTGGAAGAACTTGACTGGTCTGCATAAAGCCAAGTCCTAATCCCAGCTGAACACCTCTGGTGTGACTTTGACTCATTGGTGTTTGGTGATGAGTTTTTGGCTCAAGGTCTGCATTTAAAGTCACACCAGAGAGTCCGAATGTAGTATACTTGTTTCTGTTTGCAATAGTGCTACTGTGCTGTAACATAATACAGCTGTACTGGTTAATTACTTTTTTTAAAAATCAGTTAAATTTGATTCTGTTGCATAGAACTGAATACAAATATTATATTGATATTTAATATTAATATATTAATAATATTTTATGTCAAGTTGTATTGTGTTACTTATAATAAAAGTGTGGCTATTTTATTGGCTTGTATTTTGTAAATTCAGTATCATTAAAATTATTGAGTTAAATTAAAAAGTCTTACAAAAATATGTTATATTTACTAAAATAATAAATAATTATTTAAAAGCCGTTTCGGTTTTCGGCCAAGTGCATCCAGAATTTTCTGTTTCGGCCCAGAATTTTCATTTCGGTGCTTCCCTAGTAATACCTATAGACCATCATCACTGCTCTCCCCTCTTCTAACCCCTCTGTGATCAGCCTTACCTGAGCTTCCCAAAAACACCCCTGTCCCTTTTTCAGTTGAGCTCACATAATCCCCTTGAGCATTTTATTTGCCCATTTCGATATTTATAATTAGGCTTTATTAAAAATAAAATGCCACACTTAGTAACTAGCTGTTCATAAAGTTTTGGAAGGCTTATATGACATTGCTGCTGTTTATCAGCACTTTTCAGATGCTTTTCTGAATTGTTTTATCATAAAACAATAAGTATTTTTATAATATTTATATTTTGTTGTACTTTATTATTGTTATACAGAGAAACCTTTACAGCATGAGGCTCAGTGATGATGTTTGCCTGCTTGACATTACAACCACATGAACTGTCATTTGTAAGCATGTATATTCCTTATTCCTTAGTGTAAATCTCATGACTTGTTGCACTGCAATGCTCTGTAGATTTATAATATTTTAAACTTTGCATGTTTCTTTTTTTGTTGCTGTTGTTGTAAATAAAGAACCAGTGTGTTTTGAAATATTATTTTAAAAATTCTTGCAGTGTCTTAATGTGTGACCTGTACAAAAAGAGCAAAAGAACCATGACATCTTATTGCAGGCAGTCAAGTTTTAACAGGGGCGCTGTAATGAGGGGTAAGTTTAGGACGGTTCCAAGGGCCCTGATCAGAGAGGGGGCCTATACAATTCTACAAAGGGGTAACCAAACCCCAATTCACATGTAATTCTCTTTACACAACTGTGAAAAACCTTTAACCCCAAATATAAGCAACGGTGATTAAAAATTGCATGTGTTAAGTGTTACTAACGTTATCATTCCACATGAAGTACTAAAAAAAAAAAAAAAACAAGATCTGAAAAGCACTGGTGTGAGCTTCTCTTCACACTGTATGTGGTTTATATGGCACCATGGTACCATCAACTAGAAATTAGTAATGCGTCTAAGTTTATACAATCTGTTTATTCTTTATAAAGTACTTCCTCTTTCACCCTCCTCACTCTCTCTGTTATATTGGCTCACGTCTGCCGTGGCCCATATTGTTCTGAGGAAAGAAAACAATAGTGATTTCTTCAGATTTACTATAGATCGCATTGACTGCCACTTACAGTGTTGACCGATTCCCTTACGAATGACTCTTACGAACCGTCATTCGTAAGAATTTTTAATTAATCAGAAACACTTACGAATCGAGCGGTTAGGCTACTGGACTGTGGATAATGACTTTACTGTTGTTACTGTGTTATCTTCTACTTGAGGCTTGTGAGACTGAGTTATTGACCTGATGTTCAAATTGAAGATACACCTTTTGTAGTATTTTATAAAATAATAGATAATGATACTTGTTACATAGCGGTCTGATATTTCCGAATGCTCGCTCTCGTGACAACGCTGCCCACATCCGCGTAACTGAAGCCGGCGCTACTTTCTCTCGTATCACACAGCGGACAAGCTCTTTCATTTGGTACAAACAAACACAAATGGTACCATCTTGTGTCTCGTGTCGTCTGTAGGCAGATTTACCTCAGAGTAATTCTGTATTCATATTACTTTGATATTGTTGCAGTATTCATCTTGTTACTCTGCTTTTTTTCTTTTTCTTTTAATTAGCGGAAGCTTTAACTGCCGGGGCTTATTTTGCGACAATGACTCACTGACATATGATATAGGCTATGTTTGTTTGTGTAGTGTTTTTTTTGTTTTGTTTTTTATGCAGAATTCGGACCAATTTTTGGGGATTAAATTTATGGCTCCAAAAGTCTGTGAAAAGTCATTAAAAGTCTTTGTAAATACACAGTAAATGGAATAGCACATGTAGGCTATTGTTGTGTTCTTGTATTTGGCATCATGGTGCCTTTGTCAGTGTTTTGCTGCTGTGTTGTTGTTTCTTCCTGTGTCCTGTGTTGTGAGTCTTCCTCACATATTACAGTGCTTAGTTTCCACTATATGTGAATAAAATGCTTACATTTACAGAAACTGAACAGACTTCTGATAGTAATAAATTATCATTTCAACCCCAACTATTTCTTTTTTAAAGGCACTAAAAGAATCATTTGAATCTATAAGTAGCTACATTTTTAAGAGCAACCGGGATCATAATTATATTTATATTTCAGCAAAGTCTCAGCACCATCAAGTGTCAGAGGCCTGATGGAGACAGAGATCAGCTCTGTGAGTTAGTTTGGTCTATTTCAGCTCAGTGTCACTAACCAGTGTGAGAGGTCAGCAGTTGTTCACTGGTTTGTACATTTTTAACACAGGTTTAACACAGTCTGTGTCTTTAACCTCTTCTCATAATCGGTCAGTATGGAGCTCAGTCAACTTCCTCTTGTGCTCTGTGAGTATTATTTTCTCTCAGTGTATTTCAGTGGATGTTGATTTCTCTTATATTATGAAAATGATACATTGATTTAGTGTTCCTGGATTTTTCTTTGAAAATTCCTCTCAAAATTTCAAATCCTACAGAGCATGTAGGAGATTGTGATGGGAAAATAGGAGATGAGAGGAAAAAATATTGTTCAGTTATTTTGTGTTTGCTCACAAAACATTTCATTCTCTTGCAAAAGTTTCTTAAGGAAAGGCAAAAATTCTGTGAGCAAACCTAATTTTTTCTTCCATCTCATATTTTATTCATCACCATGATGGGGCTTCATAGTAATCCATCCCTAGTCCATGATATATGAGTGAAAGTTTGAGTGTATTTTTAAGAGTCTATATATTTATTTCAGACTGTTTTCTAAACAGTTTTGCCATGAAATCTATAAAATATAAAATTTTAATGTTTATCTGGGCTCATATGAAGTCTCACACACAAAACTGAAACCCACTCAAAACTCAATCTGGACAGATCAAGCTTCTTAAGAATTTGAGGAAACCCGTGTTCTTAAATTGCATCTTAACTTTTGTGATCATATTTTAACCAGATCGTCATCAACACTCATACAGGCACCACTAGTTTTAGACAAATTACAAGAAAAAGAGAAAATTATTTTCTTTTTTTTTCTGAAACTGAGAAAGGTTTGAGTGTAAACTTGTGGTGTTGGACAAGAGAAAGAAGAATATGCCCTTATGTGTTTGATGTATAATACACATTTTATCAGCTCTATATTCACACTGTAATGAGTTTTTCTCTTTGTCTTTTTAGTGCTGATTTCAAAAATCCACTCTGGACACACTGAAGGTGAGAGAATTTGATTCATATATTTGATCTCATATGTGTGATTTTACACTAACTGATACAAACTGGCTGAGAAAATTAGTGTTATGAATGAGTTTAACAAAAATCACAAACCTCATATAAAATGATCAGAAAATAAAACAACTCAGTATTTAATTTGACCTCCTGAGAATGACAATTAGCACTTTCTGAAAGTTGAGCACTTTCTTTCATTTTTTCTGTGTTTTAGGCTCTATTTTGTACTATGTTCTCAGTTTTCATGATAATGAAATATCTATATTTTCTCTTTTTTGGTTATTTTGGTAATAAATTTGAACTATTGGCAGCTTAATTAGTAGTTTTATATTCCCTAATCTACAGGGAGTAATCAAATACATCTCAATTAATGTTTTGATAATATTTTAATATTTAATTTTTATTTCAGAAAATTTTAATTGCACAGACGTAGTTTGCAAACACTGTGGTAGGATGGTCCATGTGTAAATACACCAGAGGAAATGAGCCTGACAGATCAGTGATCACTGACTGTATCGCCAGATGAATCTGTTTATCTCTTTGCACGGCAGACCAAATAAAAGAACTAAAATCAGTTTAAATTCACACATGCGTCAGATAACAGCTCAACTACCATTAGCAGGATTAGAAGTGAGAATACTCGGCAAGTATTTATCGTCACATAATGAACTGCTCTGAGAGCTCAGTGAAAATGATTCATAAAACACTGAATAAGTGGCTATAACAGATATAGAGAAATTGGTTTGTACTTTTTTATTTGTTTAATTGGTTTGTAAAATTGGATATAACCTTTTACAGAAAATATTATTCTGTTGATACAGTGAGTATTTTAATGTTTATAGGTTGGCTCCAATCACTTTCGTAGTAAATGTCTCACTGTAACCCAGAAATTACTATTATTATTATTATTATTTTCAAGAAAAGGAGGGACAAGTGGAAATTATTTTTGTGGTAATAAACATTATGCCACAAGTTGATCTTAACCGTCTTAACTGGACCTGGAAAATTACTTTAACATGTTATTAATGAGTGATTTCTCAATTTCAGTTCCTAGAGCAGTTTTAAGTGTTTCTCCACAGAAGTGGTTGACTGAAGGAGATCCAGTGACTCTGATCTGTGAGGTTTACGGCTCCTCTACAGGCTGGACATTCAGCTGGTACACTCTAACTGCTTCATCAGGTAAGATATAATGTGCTTCATGTGAAGTTGAAAGAAGATGAAAATGTTATATCACCTTTTAAAGATCATGTAGAAATGCATCTTTAAGTGACAACTGCACATTCTTACTTTCTACAGACTACGGCAATCATTATAAGCTGCTCTCAGACAGCAGCAGAGGAGCTGGAGGAAACTACACTGTCAGTTCTGCTGCTCTAAATCACACAGGAGTTTATGTGTGCAGAGCAGAGAGAGGAAAACCAGCCTATAAAACAACCTACAGCAACAAACAGCCACTATGGGTCACTGGTGAGTTCATACACAACTTAAATGATTAGTTCATCTTTAATAAGAGAATTTTAATGCACAATTTTGAAACATTATAGCTGTAATTGTTTGCTCAGGTGTTTCTCCTCCAGTCTCTCTGATCATCAGTCCCAGCAGAGCTCAGCACTTCACATCCGTCTCTCTCTCTCTGAGCTGTGAGGACCAGAGTAACTCTGATAGATGGAGAGTGAGAAATTACACAGACCATTGTGGGATGGAAGATTGTTCATTACGCTGGGCATCCCAAACAGGATCTACATGTACATTCAGCTCCATCACCACATCAAGCACTGGAGTGTACTGGTGTCAGTCTGAATCTGGAGAGAACTATCATCCTGTTAATATCACTGTACACTGTGAGTCTGTGATTATTAACTCCACTGGCATTTTATAATCAAAGCAATCAGGTGTGCGTTTCCCATACAACGACGTAACTCACTGATTAATCACCATAGTATGATGCATTTTTTGTGGAAACGAACTAGCCTGTTTCCCGAACACGGTCGCATCTCCATCGTTTGAACCACATTAGTTCAGCAATTTAGGGCCGTTGTTAATGATGTCACATGCATGTGGTGGAGTAATAACTTCATCTCTGAGATGCTGCTGTATTGAACATGGCACCTGATGGCTAATTTACTATGTTTTGTTCCCTGTCATTTTGCTTTATTTGATGTTTGATTCATCGCGGGTTTCCTCTTAAAGGGGTCATATGATGCGATTTCAATTTTTCCTTTCTCTTTGGAGTGTTACAAGCTCTTGGTGCATAAAGAAGATCTGTAAAGTTGCAAAGACTAAAGTCTCAAATCCAAAGAGATATTCTTTATAAAAGTTAAGAGTCAGCCACGCCTACCTAAAACGGCTCGTTCTAACACACCCCCACATACCTACGTCACGATCTCGGAAGATTTGCATAACGCCGCCCAAACGTTCACGCAAAGAAAGAAGGCGTAACTTATATTCTCGCTGTAGTATTGTTGTTGCCGCCGCCACCATGTCGTGAAGGCACTGTGTGT